>NW_028283817.1:0-150698 GCF_059441095.1 Idiotropiscis lumnitzeri
AATTTGATTGTCCAATATTTCCCTTCTGAGATAATGCCTCTCATAGCAAATGTGTACAGCGCGAGCTGAAAATGCATTTACAGCACTAAAAAACCAAACTTTTATAACAGCTAAACCAAACGTTTCCAATGTACATTTCCACCTTTATATAGTGTAGAAAGGCATCCTGAAGCCTGGAAAGTCATTAATTTGATTGTCCAGTATTTCCTTCATGAGATATTGCAACACTTAGAAAAAGTGTACAGCGCCAGCAGACAATGAATTTTTAGCACTAAAAAAACGAAACTTCATTAACGGCTAAACCAAACGTTTCCAATGTAAATTTCCACATTTATAGAGTGTAAAAAGGCATCCTGAAGCCTGGGAAGTCATTAATTTGATTGTCCAGTATTTCCCTTATGAGATAATGCCTCACATAGCAAATGTGTACAGTGCGAGCTGAAAATGCATTTACAGTTCTAAAAAACCAAACTTTTATAACAGCTAAACCAAACGTTTCCAATGTAAATTTCCACCTTTATATAGTGTAGAAAGGCATCCTGAAGCCTGGAAAGTCATTAATTTGATTGTCCAGTATTTCCTTCATGAGATATTGCAACACTTAGAAAAAGTGTACAGCGCCAGCAGACAATGAATTTTCAGCACTAAAAAAACGAAACTTCATTAACAGCTAAACCAAACGTTTCCAATGTAAATTTCCACATTTATAGAGTGTAAAAAGGCACCCTGAAGCCTGGGAAGTCATTAATTTGATTGTCCAGTATTTCCCTTATGAGATAATGCCTCACATAGCAAATGTGTACAGCGCGAGCTGAAAATGCATTTTACAGCACTAAAAAACCAAACTTTTATAACAGCTAAACCAAACGTTTCCAATGTAAATTTCCACCTTTATATAGTGTAAAAAGACATCCTGAAGCCTGGGCAGTCATTAATTTGATTGTCCAATATTTCCCTTATGAGATAATGCCTCTCATAGCAAATGTGTACAGCGCGAGCTGAAAATGCATTTACAGCACTAAAAAACCAAACTTTTATAACAGCTAAACCAAACGTTTCCAATGTAAATTTCCACCTTTATATAGTGTAGAAAGGCATACTGAAGCCTGGAAAGTCATTAATTTGATTGTCCAGTATTTCCTTCATGAGATATTGCAACACTTAGAAAAAGTGTACAGCGCCAGCAGACAATGAATTTTCAGCACTAAAAAAAACGAAACTTCATTAACAGCTAAACTAAACGTTTCCAATGTAAATTTCCACCTTTATATAGTGTAAAAATACATCCTGAAGCCTGCGCAGTCATTAATTTGATTGTCCAATATTTCCCTTATGAGATAATGCCTCTCATAGCAAATGTGTACAGCGCGAGCTGAAAATGCATTTACAGCACTAAAAAACCAAACTTTTATAACAGCTAAACCAAACGTTTCCAATGTAAATTTCCACCTTTATATAGTGTATAAAGGCATCCTGAAGCCTGGAAAGTCATTAATTTGATTGTCCAGTATTTCCTTCATGAGATATTGCAACACTTAGAAAAAGTGTACAGCGCCAGCAGACAATGAATTTTCAGCACTAAAAAAACGAAACTTCATTAACAGCTAAACCAAACGTTTCCAATGTAAAATTCCACATTTATAGAGTGTAAAAAGGCATCCTGAAGCCTGGGAAGTCATTAATTTGATTGTCCAGTATTTCCCTTATGAGATAATGCCTCACATAGCAAATGTGTACAGTGCGAGCTGAAAATGCATTTTCAGCACTAAAAAAACCAAACTTTTATAACAGCTAAACCAAACGTTTCCAATGTAAATTTCCACCTTTATATAGTGTAAAAAGACATCCTGAAGCCTGGGAAGTCATTAATTTGATTGTCCAGTATTTCCCTTATGAGATAATGCCTCACATAGCAAATGTGTACAGTGCGAGCTGAAAATGCATTTACAGCACTAAAAAAACAAACTATTTATAACAGCTAAACCAAACGTTTCCAATGTAAATTTCCACCTTTATATAGTGTAGAAAGGCATCTGAAGCCTGGAAAGTCATTAATTTGATTGTCCAGTATTTCCTTCATGAGATATTGCAACACTTAGAAAAAGTGTACAGCGCCAGCAGACAATGAATTTTCAGCACTAAAAAAACGAAACTTCATTAACAGCTAAACTAAACGTTTCCAATGTAAATGTCCACCTTTATATAGTGTAAAAAGACATCCTGAAGCCTGGGCAGCCATTAATTTGATTGTCCAATGTTTCCCTTATGAGATAATGCCTCTCATAGCAAATGTGTACAGCGCGAGCTGAAAATGCATTTACAGCACTAAAAAAACAAACTTTTATAACAGCTAAACCAAACGTTTCCAATGTAAATTTCCACCTTTATATAGTGTAAAAAGACATCCTGAAGCCTGGGCAGTCATTAATTTGATTGTCCAATATTTCCCTTATGAGATAATGCCTCTCATAGCAAATGTGTACAGCGCGAGCTGAAAATGTATTTACAGCACTAAAAAACCAAACTTTTATAACAGCTAAACCAAACGTTTCCAATGTAAATTTCCACCTTTATATAGTGTAGAAAGGCATCCTGAAGCCTGGAAAGTCATTAATTTGATTGTCCAGTATTTCCTTCATGAGATATTGCAACACTTAGAAAAAGTGTACAGCGCCAGCAGACAATGAATTTTCAGCACTAAAAAAAACGAAACTTCATTAACAGCTAAACCAAACGTTTCCAATGTAAATTTCCACCTTTATATAGTGTAGAAAGGCATCCTGAAGCCTGGAAAGTCATTAATTTGATTGTCCAGTATTTCCTTCATGAGATATTGCAACACTTAGAAAAAGTGTACAGCGCCAGCAGACAATGAATTTTCAGCACTAAAAAAACGAAACTTCATTAACAGCTAAACCAAACGTTTCCAATGTAAATTTCCACATTTATAGAGTGTAAAAAGGCATCCTGAAGCCTGGGAAGTCATTAATTTGATTGTCCAGTATTTCCCTTATGAGATAATGCCTCACATAGCAAATGTGTACAGTGCGAGCTGAAAATGCATTTTCAGCACTAAAAAACCAAACTTTTATAACAGCTAAACCAAACGTTTCCAATGTAAATTTCCACCTTTATATAGTGTAAAAAGACATCCTGAAGCCTGGGCAGTCATTAATTTGATTGTCCAATATTTCCCTTATGAGATAATGCCTCTCATAGCAAATGTGTACAGCGCGAGCTGAAAATGCATTTACAGCACTAAAAAACCAAACTTTTATAACAGCTAAACCAAACGTTTCAAATGTAAATTTCCACCTTTATATAGTGTAAAAAGACATCCTGAAGCCTGGGCAGTCATTAATTTGATTGTCCAGTATTTCCCTTATGAGATAATGCCTCACATAGCAAATGTGGACAGTGCGAGCTGAAAATGCATTTTCAGCACTAAAAAAACCAAACTTTTATAACAGCTAAACCAAACGTTTCCAATGTAAATTTCCACCTTTATATAGTGTAAAAAGACATCCTGAAGCCTGGGCAGTCATTAATTTGATTGTCCAATATTTCCCTTATGAGATAATGCCTCTCATAGCAAATGTGTACAGCGCGAGCTGAAAATGCATTTACAGCACTAAAAAACCAAACTTTTATAACAGCTAAACCAAACGTTTCCAATGTACATTTCCACCTTTATATAGTGTAGAAAGGCATCCTGAAGCCTGGAAAGTCATTAATTTGATTGTCCAGTATTTCCTTCATGAGATATTGCAACACTTAGGAAAAGTGTACAGCGCCAGCAGACAATGAATTTTCAGCACTAAAAAAACGAAACTTCATTAACAGCTAAACTAAACGTTTCCAATGTAAATTTCCACCCTTATATAGTGTAAAAAGACATCCTGAAGCCTGGGCAGTCATTAATTTGATTGTCCAATATTTCCCTTATGAGATAATGCCTCTCATAGCAAATGTGTACAGCGCGAGCTGAAAATGCATTTACAGCACTAAAAAACCAAACTTTTATAACAGCTAAACCAAACGTTTCCAATGTAAATTTCCACCTTTATATAGTGTAGAAAGGCATCCTGAAGCCTGGAAAGTCATTAATTTGATTGTCCAGTATTTCCTTCATGAGATATTGCAACACTTAGAAAAAGTGTACAGCGCCAGCAGACAATGAATTTTCAGCACTAAAAAAACGAAACTTCATTAACAGCTAAACCAAACGTTTCCAATGTAAATTTCCACATTTATAGAGTGTAAAAAGGCATCCTGAAGCCTGGGAAGTCATTAATTTGATTGTCCAGTATTTCCCTTATGAGATAATGCCTCACATAGCAAATGTGTACAGTGCGAGCTGAAAATGCATTTTCAGCACTAAAAAACCAAACTTTTATAACAGCTAAACCAAACGTTTCCAATGTAAATTTCCACCTTTATATAGTGTAAAAAGACATCCTGAAGCCTGGGCAGTCATTAATTTGATTGTCCAGTATTTCCCTTATGAGATAATGCCTCACATAGCAAATGTGTACAGCGCGAGCTGAAAATGCATTTACAGCACTAAAAAACCAAACTTTTATAACAGCTAAACCAAACGTTTCCAATGTACATTTCCACCTTTATATAGTGTAGAAAGGCATCCTGAAGCCTGGAAAGTCATTAATTTGATTGTCCAGTATTTCCTTCATGAGATATTGCAACACTTAGAAAAAGTGTACAGCGCCAGCAGACAATGAATTTTCAGCACTAAAAAAACGAAACTTCATTAACAGCTAAACCAAACGTTTCCAATGTAAATTTCCACATTTATAGAGTGTAAAAAGGCATCCTGAAGCCTGGGAAGTCATTAATTTGATTGTCCAGTATTTCCCTTATGAGATAATGCCTCACATAGCAAATGTGTACAGTGCGAGCTGAAAATGCATTTTCAGCACTAAAAAACCAAACTTTTATAACAGCTAAACCAAACGTTTCCAATGTAAATTTCCACCTTTATATAGTGTAAAAAGACATCCTGAAGCCTGGGCAGTCATTAATTTGATTGTCCAATATTTCCCTTCTGAGATAATGCCTCTCATAGCAAATGTGTACAGCGCGAGCTGAAAATGCATTTACAGCACTAAAAAACCAAACTTTTATAACAGCTAAACCAAACGTTTCCAATGTACATTTCCACCTTTATATAGTGTAGAAAGGCATCCTGAAGCCTGGAAAGTCATTAATTTGATTGTCCAGTATTTCCTTCATGAGATATTGCAACACTTAGAAAAAGTGTACAGCGCCAGCAGACAATGAATTTTCAGCACTAAAAAAACGAAACTTCATTAACAGCTAAACTAAACGTTTCCAATGTATATTTCCACCTTTATATAGTGTAAAAAGACATCCTGAAGCCTGGGCAGTCATTAATTTGATTGTCCAGTATTTCCCTTATGAGATAATGCCTCACATAGCAAATGTGTACAGTGCGAGCTGAAAATGCATTTTCAGCACTAAAAAAACCAAACTTTTATAACAGCTAAACCAAACGTTTCCAATGTACATTTCCACCTTTATATAGTGTAGAAAGGCATCCTGAAGCCTGGAAAGTCATTAATTTGATTGTCCAGTATTTCCTTCATGAGATATTGCAACACTTAGAAAAAGTGTACAGCGCCAGCAGACAATGAATTTTCAGCACTAAAAAAACGAAACTTCATTAACAGCTAAACCAAACGTTTCCAATGTAAATTTCCACATTTATAGAGTGTAAAAAGGCATCCTGAAGCCTGGGAAGTCATTAATTTGATTGTCCAGTATTTCCCTTATGAGATAATGCCTCACATAGCAAATGTGTACAGTGCGAGCTGAAAATGCATTTTCAGCACTAAAAAACCAAACTTTTATAACAGCTAAACCAAACGTTTCCAATGTAAATTTCCACCTTTATATAGTGTAAAAAGACATCCTGAAGCCTGGGCAGTCATTAATTTGATTGTCCAGTATTTCCCTTATGAGATAATGCCTCACATAGCAAATGTGTACAGTGCGAGCTGAAAATGCATTTTCAGCACTAAAAAAACCAAACTTTTATAACAGCTAAACCAAACGTTTCCAATGTAAATTTCCACCTTTATATAGTGTAAAAAGACATCCTGAAGCCTGGGCAGTCATTAATTTGATTGTCCAATATTTCCCTTCTGAGATAATGCCTCTCATAGCAAATGTGTACAGCGCGAGCTGAAAATGCATTTACAGCACTAAAAAACCAAACTTTTATAACAGCTAAACCAAACGTTTCCAATGTACATTTCCACCTTTATATAGTGTAGAAAGGCATCCTGAAGCCTGGAAAGTCATTAATTTGATTGTCCAGTATTTCCTTCATGAGATATTGCAACACTTAGAAAAAGTGTACAGCGCCAGCAGACAATGAATTTTTAGCACTAAAAAAACGAAACTTCATTAACGGCTAAACCAAACGTTTCCAATGTAAATTTCCACATTTATAGAGTGTAAAAAGGCATCCTGAAGCCTGGGAAGTCATTAATTTGATTGTCCAGTATTTCCCTTATGAGATAATGCCTCACATAGCAAATGTGTACAGTGCGAGCTGAAAATGCATTTACAGTTCTAAAAAACCAAACTTTTATAACAGCTAAACCAAACGTTTCCAATGTAAATTTCCACCTTTATATAGTGTAGAAAGGCATCCTGAAGCCTGGAAAGTCATTAATTTGATTGTCCAGTATTTCCTTCATGAGATATTGCAACACTTAGAAAAAGTGTACAGCGCCAGCAGACAATGAATTTTCAGCACTAAAAAAACGAAACTTCATTAACAGCTAAACCAAACGTTTCCAATGTAAATTTCCACATTTATAGAGTGTAAAAAGGCACCCTGAAGCCTGGGAAGTCATTAATTTGATTGTCCAGTATTTCCCTTATGAGATAATGCCTCACATAGCAAATGTGTACAGCGCGAGCTGAAAATGCATTTTACAGCACTAAAAAACCAAACTTTTATAACAGCTAAACCAAACGTTTCCAATGTAAATTTCCACCTTTATATAGTGTAAAAAGACATCCTGAAGCCTGGGCAGTCATTAATTTGATTGTCCAATATTTCCCTTATGAGATAATGCCTCTCATAGCAAATGTGTACAGCGCGAGCTGAAAATGCATTTACAGCACTAAAAAACCAAACTTTTATAACAGCTAAACCAAACGTTTCCAATGTAAATTTCCACCTTTATATAGTGTAGAAAGGCATACTGAAGCCTGGAAAGTCATTAATTTGATTGTCCAGTATTTCCTTCATGAGATATTGCAACACTTAGAAAAAGTGTACAGCGCCAGCAGACAATGAATTTTCAGCACTAAAAAAAACGAAACTTCATTAACAGCTAAACTAAACGTTTCCAATGTAAATTTCCACCTTTATATAGTGTAAAAATACATCCTGAAGCCTGCGCAGTCATTAATTTGATTGTCCAATATTTCCCTTATGAGATAATGCCTCTCATAGCAAATGTGTACAGCGCGAGCTGAAAATGCATTTACAGCACTAAAAAACCAAACTTTTATAACAGCTAAACCAAACGTTTCCAATGTAAATTTCCACCTTTATATAGTGTATAAAGGCATCCTGAAGCCTGGAAAGTCATTAATTTGATTGTCCAGTATTTCCTTCATGAGATATTGCAACACTTAGAAAAAGTGTACAGCGCCAGCAGACAATGAATTTTCAGCACTAAAAAAACGAAACTTCATTAACAGCTAAACCAAACGTTTCCAATGTAAAATTCCACATTTATAGAGTGTAAAAAGGCATCCTGAAGCCTGGGAAGTCATTAATTTGATTGTCCAGTATTTCCCTTATGAGATAATGCCTCACATAGCAAATGTGTACAGTGCGAGCTGAAAATGCATTTTCAGCACTAAAAAAACCAAACTTTTATAACAGCTAAACCAAACGTTTCCAATGTAAATTTCCACCTTTATATAGTGTAAAAAGACATCCTGAAGCCTGGGAAGTCATTAATTTGATTGTCCAGTATTTCCCTTATGAGATAATGCCTCACATAGCAAATGTGTACAGTGCGAGCTGAAAATGCATTTACAGCACTAAAAAAACAAACTATTTATAACAGCTAAACCAAACGTTTCCAATGTAAATTTCCACCTTTATATAGTGTAGAAAGGCATCTGAAGCCTGGAAAGTCATTAATTTGATTGTCCAGTATTTCCTTCATGAGATATTGCAACACTTAGAAAAAGTGTACAGCGCCAGCAGACAATGAATTTTCAGCACTAAAAAAACGAAACTTCATTAACAGCTAAACTAAACGTTTCCAATGTAAATGTCCACCTTTATATAGTGTAAAAAGACATCCTGAAGCCTGGGCAGCCATTAATTTGATTGTTCAATGTTTCCCTTATGAGATAATGCCTCTCATAGCAAATGTGTACAGCGCGAGCTGAAAATGCATTTACAGCACTAAAAAAACAAACTTTTATAACAGCTAAACCAAACGTTTCCAATGTAAATTTCCACCTTTATATAGTGTAAAAAGACATCCTGAAGCCTGGGCAGTCATTAATTTGATTGTCCAATATTTCCCTTATGAGATAATGCCTCTCATAGCAAATGTGTACAGCGCGAGCTGAAAATGTATTTACAGCACTAAAAAACCAAACTTTTATAACAGCTAAACCAAACGTTTCCAATGTAAATTTCCACCTTTATATAGTGTAGAAAGGCATCCTGAAGCCTGGAAAGTCATTAATTTGATTGTCCAGTATTTCCTTCATGAGATATTGCAACACTTAGAAAAAGTGTACAGCGCCAGCAGACAATGAATTTTCAGCACTAAAAAAAACGAAACTTCATTAACAGCTAAACCAAACGTTTCCAATGTAAATTTCCACCTTTATATAGTGTAGAAAGGCATCCTGAAGCCTGGAAAGTCATTAATTTGATTGTCCAGTATTTCCTTCATGAGATATTGCAACACTTAGAAAAAGTGTACAGCGCCAGCAGACAATGAATTTTCAGCACTAAAAAAACGAAACTTCATTAACAGCTAAACCAAACGTTTCCAATGTAAATTTCCACATTTATAGAGTGTAAAAAGGCATCCTGAAGCCTGGGAAGTCATTAATTTGATTGTCCAGTATTTCCCTTATGAGATAATGCCTCACATAGCAAATGTGTACAGTGCGAGCTGAAAATGCATTTTCAGCACTAAAAAACCAAACTTTTATAACAGCTAAACCAAACGTTTCCAATGTAAATTTCCACCTTTATATAGTGTAAAAAGACATCCTGAAGCCTGGGCAGTCATTAATTTGATTGTCCAATATTTCCCTTATGAGATAATGCCTCTCATAGCAAATGTGTACAGCGCGAGCTGAAAATGCATTTACAGCACTAAAAAACCAAACTTTTATAACAGCTAAACCAAACGTTTCAAATGTAAATTTCCACCTTTATATAGTGTAAAAAGACATCCTGAAGCCTGGGCAGTCATTAATTTGATTGTCCAGTATTTCCCTTATGAGATAATGCCTCACATAGCAAATGTGGACAGTGCGAGCTGAAAATGCATTTTCAGCACTAAAAAAACCAAACTTTTATAACAGCTAAACCAAACGTTTCCAATGTAAATTTCCACCTTTATATAGTGTAAAAAGACATCCTGAAGCCTGGGCAGTCATTAATTTGATTGTCCAATATTTCCCTTATGAGATAATGCCTCTCATAGCAAATGTGTACAGCGCGAGCTGAAAATGCATTTACAGCACTAAAAAACCAAACTTTTATAACAGCTAAACCAAACGTTTCCAATGTACATTTCCACCTTTATATAGTGTAGAAAGGCATCCTGAAGCCTGGAAAGTCATTAATTTGATTGTCCAGTATTTCCTTCATGAGATATTGCAACACTTAGAAAAAGTGTACAGCGCCAGCAGACAATGAATTTTCAGCACTAAAAAAACGAAACTTCATTAACAGCTAAACTAAACGTTTCCAATGTAAATTTCCACCCTTATATAGTGTAAAAAGACATCCTGAAGCCTGGGCAGCCATTAATTTGATTGTTCAATGTTTCCCTTATGAGATAATGCCTCTCATAGCAAATGTGTACAGCGCGAGCTGAAAATGCATTTACAGCACTAAAAAAACAAACTTTTATAACAGCTAAACCAAACGTTTCCAATGTAAATTTCCACCTTTATATAGTGTAAAAAGACACCCTGAAGCCTGGGCAGTCATTAATTTGATTGTCCAATATTTCCCTTATGAGATAATGCCTCTCATAGCAAATGTGTACAGCGCGAGCTGAAAATGCATTTACAGCACTAAAAAAACAAACTTTTATAACAGCTAAACCAAACGTTTCCAATGTAAATTTCCACCTTTATATAGTGTAGAAAGGCATCCTGAAGCCTGGAAAGTCATTAATTTGATTGTCCAGTATTTCCTTCATGAGATATTGCAACACTTAGAAAAAGTGTACAGCGCCAGCAGACAATGAATTTTCAGCACTAAAAAAAACGAAACTTCATTAACAGCTAAACCAAACGTTTCCAATGTAAATTTCCACCTTTATATAGTGTAGAAAGGCATCCTGAAGCCTGGAAAGTCATTAATTTGATTGTCCAGTATTTCCTTCATGAGATATTGCAACACTTAGAAAAAGTGTACAGCGCCAGCAGACAATGAATTTTCAGCACTAAAAAAACGAAACTTCATTAACAGCTAAACCAAACGTTTCCAATGTAAATTTCCACATTTATAGAGTGTAAAAAGGCATCCTGAAGCCTGGGAAGTCATTAATTTGATTGTCCAGTATTTCCCTTAGGAGATAATGCCTCACATAGCAAATGTGTACAGTGCGAGCTGAAAATGCATTTTCAGCACTAAAAAAACAAACTTTTATAACAGCTAAACCAAACGTTTCCAATGTAAATTTCCACCTTTATATAGTGTAAAAAGACATCCTGAAGCCTGGGCAGTCATTAATTTGATTGTCCAATATTTCCCTTATGAGATAATGCCTCTCATAGCAAATGTGTACAGCGCGAGCTGAAAATGCATTTACAGCACTAAAAAACCAAACTTTTATAACAGCTAAACCAAACGTTTCAAATGTAAATTTCCACCTTTATATAGTGTAGAAAGGCATCCTGAAGCCTGGAAAGTCATTAATTTGATTGTCCAGTATTTCCTTCATGAGATATTGCAACACTTAGAAAAAGTGTACAGCGCCAGCAGACAATGAATTTTCAGCACTAAAAAAACGAAACTTCATTAACAGCTAAACCAAACGTTTCCAATGTAAATTTCCACATTTATAGAGTGTAAAAAGGCATCCTGAAGCCTGGGCAGTCATTAATTTGATTGTCCAGTATTTCCCTTATGAGATAATGCCTCACATAGCAAATGTGTACAGTGCGAGCTGAAAATGCATTTTCAGCACTAAAAAACCAAACTTTTATAACAGCTAAACCAAACGTTTCCAATGTAAATTTCCACCTTTATATAGTGTAAAAAGACATCCTGAAGCCTGGGCAGTCATTAATTTGATTATCCAGTATTTCCCTTATGAGATAATGCCTCACATAGCAAATGTGTACAGTGCGAGCTGAAAATGCATTTTCAGCACTAAAAAAAACAAACTTTTATAACAGCTAAACCAAACGTTTCCAATGTAAATTTCCACCTTTATATAGTGTAGAAAGGCATCCTGAAGCCTGGAAAGTCATTAATTTGATTGTCAAGTATTTCCTTCATGAGATATTGCAACACTTAGAAAAAGTGTACAGCGCCAGCAGACAATGAATTTTCAGCACTAAAAAAACGAAACTTCATTAACAGCTAAACCAAACGTTTCCAATGTAAATTTCCACATTTATAGAGTGTAAAAAGGCATCCTGAAGCCTGGGAAGTCATTAATTTGATTGTCCAGTATTTCCCTTATGAGATAATGCCTCACATAGCAAATGTGTACAGTGCGAGCTGAAAATGCATTTACAGCACTAAAAAAACAAACTTTTATAACAGCTAAACGAAACGTTTCCAATGTAAATTTCCACCTTTATATAGTGTAGAAAGGCATCCTGAAGCCTGGAAAGTCATTAATTTGATTGTCCAGTATTTCCTTCATGAGATATTGCAACACTTAGAAAAAGTGTACAGCGCCAGCAGACAATGAATTTTCAGCACTAAATAAACGAAACTTCATTAACAGCTAAAGTAAACGTTTCCAATGTAAATTTCCACCTTTATATAGTGTAAAAAGACATCCTGAAGCCTGGGCAGTCATTAATTTGATTGTCCAATATTTCCCTTATGAGATAATGCCTCTCATAGCAAATGTGTACAGTGCGAGCTGAAAATGCATTTACAGCACTAAAAAAACAAACTTTTATAACAGCTAAACCAAACGTTTCCAATGTAAATTTCCACCTTTATATAGTGTAAAAAGACATCCTGAAGCCTGGGCAGTCATTAATTTGATTGTCCAATATTTCCCTTATGAGATAATGCCTCTCATAGCAAATGTGTACAGCGCGAGCTGAAAATGCATTTACAGCACTAAAAAACCAAACTTTTATAACAGCTAAACCAAACGTTTCCAATGTAAATTTCCACCTTTATATAGTGTAGAAAGGCATCCTGAAGCCTGGAAAGTCATTAATTTGATTGTCCAGTATTTCCTTCATGAGATATTGCAACACTTAGAAAAAGTGTACAGCGCCAGCAGACAATGAATTTTCAGCACTAAAAAAAACGAAACTTCATTAACAGCTAAACCAAACGTTTCCAATGTAAATTTCCACATTTATAGAGTGTAAAAAGGCATCCTGAAGCCTGGGAAGTCATTAATTTGATTGTCCAGTATTTCCCTTATGAGATAATGCCTCACATAGCAAATGTGTACAGTGCGAGCTGAAAATGCATTTACAGCACTAAAAAAACAAACTTTTATAACAGCTAAACCAAACGTTTCCAATGTAAATTTCCACCTTTATATAGTGTAGAAAGGCATCCTGAAGCCTGGAAAGTCATTAATTTGATTGTCCAGTATTTCCTTCATGAGATATTGCAACACTTAGAAAAAGTGTACAGCGCCAGCAGACAATGAATTTTCAGCACTAAATAAACGAAACTTCATTAACAGCTAAAGTAAACGTTTCCAATGTAAATTTCCACCTTTATATAGTGTAAAAAGACATCCTGAAGCCTGGGCAGTCATTAATTTGATTGTCCAATATTTCCCTTATGAGATAATGCCTCTCATAGCAAATGTGTACAGTGCGAGCTGAAAATGCATTTACAGCACTAAAAAAACAAACTTTTATAACAGCTAAACCAAACGTTTCCAATGTAAATTTCCACCTTTATATAGTGTAAAAAGACATCCTGAAGCCTGGGCAGTCATTAATTTGATTGTCCAATATTTCCCTTATGAGATAATGCCTCTCATAGCAAATGTGTACAGCGCGAGCTGAAAATGCATTTACAGCACTAAAAAACCAAACTTTTATAACAGCTAAACCAAACGTTTCCAATGTAAATTTCCACCTTTATATAGTGTAGAAAGGCATCCTGAAGCCTGGAAAGTCATTAATTTGATTGTCCAGTATTTCCTTCATGAGATATTGCAACACTTAGAAAAAGTGTACAGCGCCAGCAGACAATGAATTTTCAGCACTAAAAAAAACGAAACTTCATTAACAGCTAAACCAAACGTTTCCAATGTAAATTTCCACATTTATAGAGTGTAAAAAGGCATCCTGAAGCCTGGGAAGTCATTAATTTGATTGTCCAGTATTTCCCTTATGAGATAATGCCTCTCATTGCAAATGTGTACAGCGCGAGCTGAAAATGCATTTTCAGCACTAAAAAACCAAACTTTTATAACACCTAAACCAAACGTTTCCAATGTAAATTTCCTCCTTTATATAGTGTAAAAAGACATCCTGAAGCCTGGGCAGTCATTAATTTGATTGTCCAATATTTCCCTTATGAGATAATGCCTCTCATAGCAAATGTGTACAGCGCGAGCTGAAAATGCATTTACAGCACTAAAAAACCAAACTTTTATAAAAGCTAAACCAAACGTTTCCAATGTAAATTTCCACCTTTATATAGTGTAGAAAGGCATCCTGAAGCCTGGAAAGTCATTAATTTGATTGTCCAGTATTTCCTTCATGAGATATTGCAACATTTAGAAAAAGTGTACAGCGCCAGCAGACAATGAATTTTCAGCACTAAAAAAACGAAACTTCATTAACAGCTAAACTAAACGTTTCCAATGTAAATTTCCACCTTTATATAGTGTAAAAAGACATCCTGAAGCCCGGGCAGCCATTAATTTGATTGTCCAATATTTCCCTTATGAGATAATGCCTCTCATAGCAAATGTGTACAGCGCGAGCTGAAAATGCATTTACAGCACTAAAAAACCAAACTTTTATAACAGCTAAACCAAACGTTTCCAATGTAAATTTCCACCTTTATATAGTGTAAAAAGACATCCTGAAGCCTGGGCAGTCATTAATTTGATTGTCCAATATTTCCCTTATGAGATAATGCCTCTCATAGCAAATGTGTACAGCGCGAGCTGAAAATGCATTTACAGCACTAAAAAAACAAACTTTTATAACAGCTAAACCAAACGTTTCCAATGTAAATTTCCACCTTTATATAGTGTAGAAAGGCATCCTGAAGCCTGGAAAGTCATTAATTTGATTGTCCAGTATTTCCTTCATGAGATATTGCAACACTTAGAAAACGTGTACAGCGCCAGCAGACAATGAATTTTCAGCACTAAAAAAACGAAACTTCATTAACAGCTAAACTAAATGTTTCCAATGTAAATTTCCACCTTTATATAGTGTAAAAAGACATCCTGAAGCCTGGGCAGTCATTCATTTGATTGTCCAATATTTCCCTTATGAGATAATGCCTCTCATAGCAAATGTGTACAGCGCGAGCTGAAAATGCATTTACAGCACTAAAAAACCAAACTTTTATAACAGCTAAACCAAACGTTTCCAATGTAAATTTCCACCTTTATATAGTGTAAAAAGGCATCCTGAAGCCTGGAAAGTCTTTAATTTGATTGTCCAGTATTTCCTTCATGAGATATTGCAACACTTAGAAAAAGTGTACAGCGCCAGCAGACAATGAATTTCCAGCACTAAAAAAACGAAACTTCATTAACAGCTAAACTAAACGTTTCCAATGTAAATTTCCACCTTTATATAGTGTAAAAAGACATCCTGAAGCCTGGGCAGTCATTAATTTGATTGTCCAATATTTCCCTTATGAGATAATGCCTCTCATAGCAAATGTGTACAGCGCGAGCTGAAAATGCATTTACAGCACTAAAAAACCAAACTTTTATAACAGCTAAACCAAACGTTTCCAATGTAAATTTCCACCTTTATATAGTGTAGAAAGGCATCCTGAAGCCTGGAAAGTCATTAATTTGATTGTCCAGTATTTCCTTCATGAGATATTGCAACACTTAGAAAAAGTGTACAGCGCCAGCAGACAATGAATTTTCAGCACTAAAAAAACGAAACTTCATTAACAGCTAAACCAAACGTTTCCAATGTAAATTTCCACATTTATAGAGTGTAAAAAGGCATCCTGAAGCCTGGGAAGTCATTAATTTGATTGTCCAGTATTTCCCTTATGAGATAATGCCTCACATAGCAAATGTGTACAGTGCGAGCTGAAAATGCATTTTCAGCACTAAAAAACCAAACTTTTATAACAGCTAAACCAAACGTTTCCAATGTAAAATTCCACCTTTATATAGTGTAAAAAGACATCCTGAAGCCTGGGCAGTCATTAATTTGATTGTCCAGTATTTCCCTTATGAGATAATGCCTCACATAGCAAATGTGTACAGCGCGAGCTGAAAATGCATTTACAGCACTAAAAAAACAAACTTTTATAACAGCTAAACCAAACGTTTCCAATGTAAATTTCCACATTTATAGAGTGTAAAAATGCATCCTGAAGCCTGGGAAGTCATTAATTTGATTGTCCAGTATTTCCCTTATGAGATAATGCCTCACATAGCAAATGTGTACAGTGCGAGCTGAAAATGCATTTTCAGCACTAAAAAACCAAACTTTTATAACAGCTAAACCAAACGTTTCCAATGTAAATTTCCACCTTTATATAGTGTAAAAAGACATCCTGAAGCCTGGGCAGTCATTAATTTGATTGTCCAATATTTCCCTTATGAGATAATGCCTCTCATAGCAAATGTGTACAGCGCGAGCTGAAAATGCATTTACAGCACTAAAAAACCAAACTTTTATAACAGCTAAACCACACGTTTCCAATGTAAATTTCCACCTTTATATAGTGTAGAGAGGCATCCTGAAGCCTGGAAAGTCATTAATTTGATTGTCCAGTATTTCCTTCATGAGATATTGCAACACTTAGAAAACGTGTACAGCGCCAGCAGACAATGAATTTTCAGCACTAAAAAAACGAAACTTCATTAACAGCTAAACTAAATGTTTCCAATGTAAATTTCCACCTTTATATAGTGTAAAAAGACATCCTGAAGCCTGGGCAGTCATTAATTTGATTGTCCAATATTTCCCTTATGAGATAATGCCTCTCATAGCAAATGTGTACAGCGCGAGCTGAAAATGCATTTACAGCACTAAAAAACCAAACTTTTATAACAGCTAAACCAAACGTTTCCAATGTAAATTTCCACATTTATAGAGTGTAAAAAGGCATCCTGAAGCCCGGAAAGTCATTAATTTGATTGTCCAGTATTTCCTTCATGAGATATTGCAACACTTAGAAAAAGTGTACAGCGCCAGCAGACAATGAATTTTCAGCACTAAAAAAACGAAACTTCATTAACAGCTAAACTAAACGTTTCCAATGTATATTTCCACCTTTATATAGTGTAAAAAGACATCCTGAAGCCTGGGCAGTCATTAATTTGATTGTCCAATATTTCCCTGATGAGATAATGCCTCTCATAGCAAATGTGTACAGCGCGAGCTGAAAATGCATTTACAGCACTAAAAAACCAAACTTTTATAACAGCTAAACCAAACGTTTCAAATGTAAATTTCCACCTTTATATAGTGTAGAAAGGCATCCTGAAGCCTGGAAAGTCATTAATTTGATTGTCCAGTATTTCCTTCATGAGATATTGCAACACTTAGAAAAAGTGTACAGCGCCAGCAGACAATGAATTTTCAGCACTAAAAAAACGAAACTCCATTAACAGCTAAACCAAACGTTTCCAATGTAAATTTCCACCTTTATATAGTGTAAAAAGACATCCTGAAGCCTGGGCAGTCATTAATTTGATTGTCCAGTATTTCCCTTATGAGATAATGCCTCACATAGCAAATGTGTACAGTGCGAGCTGAAAATGCATTTTCAGCACTAAAAAAACCAAACTTTTATAACAGCTAAACCAAACGTTTCCAATGTAAATTTCCACCTTTATATAGTGTAAAAAGACATCCTGAAGCCTGGGCAGTCATTAATTTGATTGTCCAATATTTCCCTAATGAGACAATGCCTCTCATAGCAAATGTGTACAGCGCGAGCTGAAAATGCATTTACAGCACTAAAAAAACAAACTTTTATAACAGCTAAACCAAACGTTTCCAATGTACATTTCCACCTTTATATAGTGTAGAAAGGCATCCTGAAGCCTGGGCAGTCATTAATTTGATTGTCCAATATTTCCCTTATGAGATAATGCCTCTCATAGCAAATGTGTACAGCGCGAGCTGAAAATGCATTTACAGCACTAAAAAACCAAACTTTTATAACAGCTAAACCACACGTTTCCAATGTAAATTTCCACCTTTATATAGTGTAGAAAGGCATCCTGAAGCCTGGAAAGTCATTAATTTGATTGTCCAGTATTTCCTTCATGAGATATTGCAACACTTAGAAAACGTGTACAGCGCCAGCAGACAATGAATTTTCAGCACTAAAAAAACGAAACTTCATTAACAGCTAAAATAAATGTTTCCAATGTAAATTTCCACCTTTATATAGTGTAAAAAGACATCCTGAAGCCTGGGCAGTCATTAATTTGATTGTCCAATATTTCCCTTATGAGATAATGCCTCTCATAGCAAATGTGTACAGCGCGAGCTGAAAATGCATTTACAGCACTAAAAAACCAAACTTTTATAACAGCTAAACCAAACGTTTCCAATGTAAATTTCCACATTTATAGAGTGTAAAAAGGCATCCTGAAACCCGGAAAGTCATTAATTTGATTGTCCAGTATTTCCTTCATGAGATATTGCAACACTTAGAAAAAGTGTACAGCGCCAGCAGACAATGAATTTTCAGCACTAAAAAAACGAAACTTCATTAACAGCTAAACTAAACGTTTCCAATGTATATTTCCACCTTTATATAGTGTAAAAAGACATCCTGAAGCCTGGGCAGTCATTAATTTGATTGTCCAATATTTCCCTGATGAGATAATGCCTCTCATAGCAAATGTGTACAGCGCGAGCTGAAAATGCATTTACAGCACTAAAAAACCAAACTTTTATAACAGCTAAACCAAACGTTTCAAATGTAAATTTCCACCTTTATATAGTGTAGAAAGGCATCCTGAAGCCTGGAAAGTCATTAATTTGATTGTCCAGTATTTCCTTCATGAGATATTGCAACACTTAGAAAAAGTGTACAGCGCCAGCAGACAATGAATTTTCAGCACTAAAAAAACGAAACTCCATTAACAGCTAAACCAAACGTTTCCAATGTAAATTTCCACCTTTATATAGTGTAAAAAGACATCCTGAAGCCTGGGCAGTCATTAATTTGATTGTCCAGTATTTCCCTTATGAGATAATGCCTCACATAGCAAATGTGTACAGTGCGAGCTGAAAATGCATTTTCAGCACTAAAAAAACCAAACTTTTATAACAGCTAAACCAAACGTTTCCAATGTAAATTTCCACCTTTATATAGTGTAAAAAGACATCCTGAAGCCTGGGCAGTCATTAATTTGATTGTCCAATATTTCCCTAATGAGACAATGCCTCTCATAGCAAATGTGTACAGCGCGAGCTGAAAATGCATTTACAGCACTAAAAAAACAAACTTTTATAACAGCTAAACCAAACGTTTCCAATGTACATTTCCACCTTTATATAGTGTAGAAAGGCATCCTGAAGCCTGGAAAGTCATTAATTTGATTGTCCAGTATTTCCTTCATGAGATATTGCAACACTTAGAAAAAGTGTACAGCGCCAGCAGACAATGAATTTTCAGCACTAAAAAAACGAAACTTCATTAACAGCTAAACCAAACGTTTCCAATGTAAATTTCCACATTTATAGAGTGTAAAAAGGCATCCTGAAGCCTGGGAAGTCATTAATTTGATTGTCCAGTATTTCCCTTATGAGATAATGCCTCACATAGCAAATGTGTACAGTGCGAGCTGAAAATGCATTTACAGCACTAAAAAAACCAAACTTTTATAACAGCTAAACTAAACGTTTCCAATGTAAATTTCCACCTTTATATAGTGTAAAAAGACATCCTGAAGCCTGGAAAGTCATTGATTTGATTGTCCAGTATTTCCTTCATGAGATATTGCAACACTTAGAAAAAGTGTACAGCGCCAGCAGACAATGAATTTTCAGCACTAAAAAAACGAAACTTCATTAACAGCTAAACTAAACGTTTCCAATGTAAATTTCCAACTTTATATAGAGTAAAAAGACATCCTGAAGCCTGGGCAGCCATTAATTTGATTGTCCAATATTTCCCTTATGAGATAATGCCTCTCATAGCAAATGTGTACAGCGCGAGCTGAAAATGCATTTACAGCACTAAAAAACCAAACTTTTATAACAGCTAAACCAAACGTTTCCAATGTAAATTTCCACCTTTATATAGTGTAAAAAGACATCCTGAAGCCTGGGCAGTCATTAATTTGATTGTCCAATATTTCCCTTATGAGATAATGCCTCTCATAGCAAATGTGTACAGCGCGAGCTGAAAATGCATTTACAGCACTAAAAAAACAAACTTTTATAACAGCTAAACCAAACGTTTCAAATGTAAATTTCCACCTTTATATAGTGTAGAAAGGCATCCTGAAGCCTGGAAAGTCATTAATTTGATTGTCCAGTATTTCCTTCATGAGATATTGCAACACTTAGAAAAAGTGTACAGCGCCAGCAGACAATGAATTTTCAGCACTAAAAAAACGAAACTTCATTAACAGCTAAACCAAACGTTTCCAATGTAAATTTCCACATTTATAGAGTGTAAAAAGGCATCCTGAAGCCTGGGAAGTCATTAATTTGATTGTCCAGTATTTCCCTTATGAGATAATGCCTCACATAGCAAATGTGTACAGTGCGAGCTGAAAATGCATTTTCAGCACTAAAAAACCAAACTTTTATAACAGCTAAACCAAACGTTTCCAATGTAAATTTCCACCTTTATATAGTGTAAAAAGACATCCTGAAGCCTGGGCAGTCATTAATTTGATTGTCCAGTATTTCCCTTATGAGATAATGCCTCACATAGCAAATGTGTACAGCGCGAGCTGAAAATGCATTTACAGCACTAAAAAAACAAACTTTTATAACAGCTAAACCAAACGTTTCCAATGTAAATTTCCACCTTTATATAGTGTAAAAAGACATCCTGAAGCCTGGGCAGTCATTAATTTGATTGTCCAATATTTCCCTTATGAGATAATGCCTCTCATAGCAAATGTGTACAGCGCGAGCTGAAAATGCATTTACAGCACTAAAAAACCAAACTTTTATAACAGCTAAACCAAACGTTTCAAATGTAAATTTCCACTTTTATATAGTGTAGAAAGGCATCCTGAAGCCTGGAAAGTCATTAATTTGATTGTCCAGTATTTCCTTCATGAGATATTGCAACACTTAGAAAAAGTGTACAGCGCCAGCAGACAATGAATTTTCAGCACTAAAAAAACGAAACTCCATTAACAGCTAAACCAAACGTTTCCAATGTAAATTTCCACATTTATAGAGTGTAAAAAGGCATCCTGAAGCCTGGGAAGTCATTAATTTGATTGTCCAGTATTTCCCTTATGAGATAATGCCTCACATAGCAAATGTGTACAGTGCGAGCTGAAAATGCATTTTCAGCACTAAAAAAACCAAACTTTTTTAACAGCTAAACCAAACGTTTCCAATGTAAATTTCCACCTTTATATAGTGTAAAAAGACATCCTGAAGCCTGGGCAGTCATTAATTTGATTGTCGAATATTTCCCTTATGAGATAATGCCTCTCATAGCAAATGTGTACAGCGCGAGCTGAAAATGCATTTACAGCACTAAAAAACCAAACTTTTACAACAGCTAAACCAAACGTTTCCAATGTAAATTTCCACCTTTATATAGTGTAGAAAGGCATCCTGAAGCCTGGAAAGTCATTAATTTGATTGTCCAGTATTTCCTTCATGAGATATTGCAACACTTAGAAAAAGTGTACAGCGCCAGCAGACAATGAATTTTCAGCACTAAAAAAACGAAACTTCATTAACAGCTAAAAACCAAACGTTTCCAATGTAAATTTCCACATTTATAGAGTGTAAAAAGGCATCCTGAAGCCTGGGAAGTCATTAATTTGATTGTCCAGTATTTCCCTTATGAGATAATGCCTCACATAGCAAATGTGTACAGTGCGAGCTGAAAATGCATTTTCAGCACTAAAAAACCAAACTTTTATAACAGCTAAACCAAACGTTTCCAATGTAAATTTCCACCTTTATATAGTGTAAAAAGACATCCTGAAGCCTGGGCAGTCATTAATTTGATTGTCCAGTATTTCCCTTATGAGATAATGCCTCACATAGCAAATGTGTACAGTGCGAGCTGAAAATGCATTTTCAGCACTAAAAAAACCAAACTTTTATAACAGCTAAACCAAACGTTTCCAATGTAAATTTGCACCTTTATATAGTGTAAAAAGACATCCTGAAGCCTGGGCAGTCATTAATTTGATTGTCCAGTATTTCCTTCATGAGATATTGCAACACTTAGAAAAAGTGTACAGCGCCAGCAGACAATGAATTTTCAGCACTAAAAAAACGAAACTCCATTAACAGCTAAACCAAACGTTTCCAATGTAAATTTCCACATTTATAGAGTGTAAAAAGGCATCCTGAAGCCTGGGAAGTCATTAATTTGATTGTCCAGTATTTCCCTTATGAGATAATGCCTCACATAGCAAATGTGTACAGTGCGAGCTGAAAATGCATTTTCAGCACTAAAAAACCAAACTTTTATAACAGCTAAACCAAACGTTTCCAATGTAAATTTCCACCTTTATATATGTAAAAAGACATCCTGAAGCCTGGGCAGTCATTAATTTGATTGTCCAATATTTCCCTTATGAGATAATGCCTCTCATAGCAAATGTGTACAGCGCGAGCTGAAAATGCATTTACAGCACTAAAAAACCAAACTTTTACAACAGCTAAACCAAACGTTTCCAATGTAAATTTCCACCTTAATATAGTGTAGAAAGGCATCCTGAAGCCTGGAAAGTCATTAATTTGATTGTCCAGTATTTCCTTCATGAGATATTGCAACACTTAGAAAATGTGTACAGCGCCAGCAGACAATGAATTTTCAGCACTAAAAAAACGAAACTTCATTAACAGCTAAAAACCAAACGTTTCCAATGTAAATTTCCACATTTATAGAGTGTAAAAAGGCATCCTGAAGCCTGGGAAGTCATTAATTTGATTGTCCAGTATTTCCCTTATGACATAATGCCTCACATAGCAAATGTGTACAGTGCGAGCTGAAAATGCATTTTCAGCACTAAAAAACCAAACTTTTATAACAGCTAAACCAAACGTTTCCAATGTAAATTTCCACCTTTATATAGTGTAAAAAGACATCCTGAAGCCTGGGCAGTCATTAATTTGATTGTCCAGTATTTCCCTTATGAGATAATGCCTCACATAGCAAATGTGTACAGTGCGAGCTGAAAATGCATTTTCAGCACTAAAAAAACCAAACTTTTATAACAGCTAAACCAAACGTTTCCAATGTAAATTTCCACCTTTATATAGTGTAAAAAGACATCCTGAAGCCTGGGCAGTCATTAATTTGATTGTCCAATATTTCCCTAATGAGACAATGCCTCTCATAGCAAATGTGTACAGCGCGAGCTGAAAATGCATTTACAGCACTAAAAAAACAAACTTTTATAACAGCTAAACCAAACGTTTCCAATGTACATTTCCACCTTTATATAGTGTAGAAAGGCATCCTGAAGCCTGGAAAGTCATTAATTTGATTGTCCAGTATTTCCTTCATGAGATATTGCAACACTTAGAAAAAGTGTACAGCGCCAGCAGACAATGAATTTTCAGCACTAAAAAAACGAAACTTCATTAACAGCTAAACCAAACGTTTCCAATGTAAATTTCCACATTTATAGAGTGTAAAAAGGCATCCTGAAGCCTGGGAAGTCATTAATTTGATTGTCCAGTATTTCCCTTATGAGATAATGCCTCACATAGCAAATGTGTACAGTGCGAGCTGAAAATGCATTTACAGCACTAAAAAAACCAAACTTTTATAACAGCTAAACTAAACGTTTCCAATGTAAATTTCCACCTTTATATAGTGTAGAAAGGCATCCTGAAGCCTGGAAAGTCATTGATTTGATTGTCCAGTATTTCCTTCATGAGATATTGCAACACTTAGAAAAAGTGTACAGCGCCAGCAGACAATGAATTTTCAGCACTAAAAAAACGAAACTTCATTAACAGCTAAACTAAACGTTTCCAATGTAAATTTCCAACTTTATATAGAGTAAAAAGACATCCTGAAGCCTGGGCAGCCATTAATTTGATTGTCCAATATTTCCCTTATGAGATAATGCCTCTCATAGCAAATGTGTACAGCGCGAGCTGAAAATGCATTTACAGCACTAAAAAACCAAACTTTTATAACAGCTAAACCAAACGTTTCCAATGTAAATTTCCACCTTTATATAGTGTAAAAAGACATCCTGAAGCCTGGGCAGTCATTAATTTGATTGTCCAATATTTCCCTTATGAGATAATGCCTCTCATAGCAAATGTGTACAGCGCGAGCTGAAAATGCATTTACAGCACTAAAAAAACAAACTTTTATAACAGCTAAACCAAACGTTTCCAATGTAAATTTCCACCTTTATATAGTGTAGAAAGGCATCCTGAAGCCTGGAAAGTCATTAATTTGATTGTCCAGTATTTCCTTCATGAGATATTGCAACACTTAGAAAAAGTGTACAGCGCCAGCAGACAATGAATTTTCAGCACTAAAAAAACGAAACTTCATTAACAGCTAAACCAAACGTTTCCAATGTAAATTTCCACATTTATAGAGTGTAAAAAGGCATCCTGAAGCCTGGGAAGTCATTAATTTGATTGTCCAGTATTTCCCTTATGAGATAATGCCTCACATAGCAAATGTGTACAGTGCGAGCTGAAAATGCATTTTCAGCACTAAAAAACCAAACTTTTATAACAGCTAAACCAAACGTTTCCAATGTAAATTTCCACCTTTATATAGTGTAAAAAGACATCCTGAAGCCTGGGCAGTCATTAATTTGATTGTCCAGTATTTCCCTTATGAGATAATGCCTCACATAGCAAATGTGTACAGCGCGAGCTGAAAATGCATTTACAGCACTAAAAAAACAAACTTTTATAACAGCTAAACCAAACGTTTCCAATGTAAATTTCCACCTTTATATAGTGTAAAAAGACATCCTGAAGCCTGGGCAGTCATTAATTTGATTGTCCAATATTTCCCTTATGAGATAATGCCTCTCATAGCAAATGTGTACAGCGCGAGCTGAAAATGCATTTACAGCACTAAAAAACCAAACTTTTACAACAGCTAAACCAAACGTTTCCAATGTAAATTTCCACCTTTATATAGTGTAGAAAGGCATCCTGAAGCCTGGAAAGTCATTAATTTGATTGTCCAGTATTTCCTTCATGAGATATTGCAACACTTAGAAAATGTGTACAGCGCCAGCAGACAATGAATTTTCAGCACTAAAAAAACGAAACTTCATTAACAGCTAAAAACCAAACGTTTCCAATGTAAATTTCCACATTTATAGAGTGTAAAAAGGCATCCTGAAGCCTGGGAAGTCATTAATTTGATTGTCCAGTATTTCCCTTATGACATAATGCCTCACATAGCAAATGTGTACAGTGCGAGCTGAAAATGCATTTTCAGCACTAAAAAACCAAACTTTTATAACAGCTAAACCAAACGTTTCCAATGTAAATTTCCACCTTTATATGGTGTAAAAAGACATCCTGAAGCCTGGGCAGTCATTAATTTGATTGTCCAGTATTTCCCTTATGAGATAATGCCTCACATAGCAAATGTGTACAGTGCGAGCTGAAAATGCATTTTCAGCACTAAAAAAACCAAACTTTTATAACAGCTAAACCAAACGTTTCCAATGTAAATTTCCACCTTTATATAGTGTAAAAAGACATCCTGAAGCCTGGGCAGTCATTAATTTGATTGTCCAATATTTCCCTTATGAGATAATGCCTCTCATAGCAAATGTGTACAGCGCGAGCTGAAAATGCATTTACAGCACTAAAAAAACAAACTTTTATAACAGCTAAACCAAACGTTTCCAATGTACATTTCCACCTTTATATAGTGTAGAAAGGCATCCTGAAGCCTGGAAAGTCATTAATTTGATTGTCCAGTATTTCCTTCATGAGATATTGCAACACTTAGAAAAAGTGTACAGCGCCAGCAGACAATGAATTTTCAGCACTAAAAAAACGAAACTTCATTAACAGCTAAACCAAACGTTTCCAATGTAAATTTCCACATTTATAGAGTGTAAAAAGGCATCCTGAAGCCTGGGAAGTCATTAATTTGATTGTCCAGTATTTCCCTTATGAGATAATGCCTCACATAGCAAATGTGTACAGTGCGAGCTGAAAATGCATTTACAGCACTAAAAAAACCAAACTTTTATAACAGCTAAACTAAACGTTTCCAATGTAAATTTCCACCTTTATATAGTGTAGAAAGGCATCCTGAAGCCTGGAAAGTCATTGATTTGATTGTCCAGTATTTCCTTCATGAGATATTGCAACACTTAGAAAAAGTGTACAGCGCCAGCAGACAATGAATTTTCAGCACTAAAAAAACGAAACTTCATTAACAGCTAAACTAAACGTTTCCAATGTAAATTTCCAACTTTATATAGAGTAAAAAGACATCCTGAAGCCTGGGCAGCCATTAATTTGATTGTCCAATATTTCCCTTATGAGATAATGCCTCTCATAGCAAATGTGTACAGCGCGAGCTGAAAATGCATTTACAGCACTAAAAAACCAAACTTTTATAACAGCTAAACCAAACGTTTCCAATGTAAATTTCCACCTTTATATAGTGTAAAAAGACATCCTGAAGCCTGGGCAGTCATTAATTTGATTGTCCAATATTTCCCTTATGAGATAATGCCTCTCATAGCAAATGTGTACAGCGCGAGCTGAAAATGCATTTACAGCACTAAAAAAACAAACTTTTATAACAGCTAAACCAAACGTTTCCAATGTAAATTTCCACCTTTATATAGTGTAGAAAGGCATCCTGAAGCCTGGAAAGTCATTAATTTGATTGTCCAGTATTTCCTTCATGAGATATTGCAACACTTAGAAAAAGTGTACAGCGCCAGCAGACAATGAATTTTCAGCACTAAAAAAACGAAACTTCATTAACAGCTAAACCAAACGTTTCCAATGTAAATTTCCACATTTATAGAGTGTAAAAAGGCATCCTGAAGCCTGGGAAGTCATTAATTTGATTGTCCAGTATTTCCCTTATGAGATAATGCCTCACATAGCAAATGTGTACAGTGCGAGCTGAAAATGCATTTTCAGCACTAAAAAACCAAACTTTTATAACAGCTAAACCAAACGTTTCCAATGTAAATTTCCACCTTTATATAGTGTAAAAAGACATCCTGAAGCCTGGGCAGTCATTAATTTGATTGTCCAGTATTTCCCTTATGAGATAATGCCTCACATAGCAAATGTGTACAGCGCGAGCTGAAAATGCATTTACAGCACTAAAAAAACAAACTTTTATAACAGCTAAACCAAACGTTTCCAATGTAAATTTCCACCTTTATATAGTGTAAAAAGACATCCTGAAGCCTGGGCAGTCATTAATTTGATTGTCCAATATTTCCCTTATGAGATAATGCCTCTCATAGCAAATGTGTACAGCGCGAGCTGAAAATGCATTTACAGCACTAAAAAACCAAACTTTTATAACAGCTAAACCAAACGTTTCAAATGTAAATTTCCACCTTTATATAGTGTAGAAAGGCATCCTGAAGCCTGGAAAGTCATTAATTTGATTGTCCAGTATTTCCTTCATGAGATATTGCAACACTTAGAAAAAGTGTACAGCGCCAGCAGACAATGAATTTTCAGCACTAAAAAAACGAAACTCCATTAACAGCTAAACCAAACGTTTCCAATGTAAATTTCCACATTTATAGAGTGTAAAAAGGCATCCTGAAGCCTGGGAAGTCATTAATTTGATTGTCCAGTATTTCCCTTATGAGATAATGCCTCACATAGCAAATGTGTACAGTGCGAGCTGAAAATGCATTTTCAGCACTAAAAAACCAAACTTTTATAACAGCTAAACCAAACGTTTCCAATGTAAATTTCCACCTTTAGATAGTGTAAAAAGACATCCTGAAGCCTGGGCAGTCATTAATTTGATTGTCCAGTATTTCCCTTATGAGATAATGCCTCACATAGCAAATGTGTACAGTGCGAGCTGAAAATGCATTTTCAGCACTAAAAAAATCAAACTTTTATAACAGCTAAACCAAACGTTTCCAATGTAAATTTCCACCTTTATATAGTGTAAAAAGACATCCTGAAGCCTGGGCAGTCATTAATTTGATTGTCCAATATTTCCCTTATGAGATAATGCCTCTCATAGCAAATGTGTACAGCGCGAGCTGAAAATGCATTTACAGCACTAAAAAACCAAACTTTTATAACAGCTAAACCAAACGTTTCCAATGTAAATTTCCACCTTTATATAGTGTAAAAAGACATCCTGAAGCCTGGGCAGTCATTAATTTGATTGTCCAATATTTCCCTTATGAGATAATGCCTCTCATAGCAAATGTGTACAGCGCGAGCTGAAAATGCATTTACAGCACTAAAAAACCAAACTTTTATAACAGCTAAACCAAACGTTTCCAATGTAAATTTCCACCTTTATATAGTGTAGAAAGGCATCCTGAAGCCTGGAAAGTCATTAATTTGATTGTCCAGTATTTCCTTCATGAGATATTGCAACACTTAGAAAAAGTGTACAGCGCCAGCAGACAATGAATTTTCAGCACTAAAAAAAACGAAACTTCATTAACAGCTAAACTAAACGTTTCCAATGTAAATTTCCACCTTTATATAGTGTAAAAAGACATCCTGAAGCCTGGGCAGTCATTAATTTGATTGTCCAATATTTCCCTTATGAGATAATGCCTCTCATAGCAAATGTGTACAGCGCGAGCTGAAAATGCATTTACAGCACTAAAAAACCAAACTTTTATAACAGCTAAACCAAACGTTTCCAATGTAAATTTCCACCTTTATATAGTGTAGAAAGGCATCCTGAAGCCTGGAAAGTCATTAATTTGATTGTCCAGTATTTCCTTCATGAGATATTGCAACACTTAGAAAAAGTGTACAGCGCCAGCAGACAATGAATTTTCAGCACTAAAAATACGAAACTTCATTAACAGCTAAACTAAACGTTTCCAATGTATATTTCCACCTTTATATAGTGTAAAAAGACATCCTGAAGCCTGGGCAGTCATTAATTTGATTGTCCAGTATTTCCCTTATGAGATAATGCCTCACATAGCAAATGTGTACAGTGCGAGCTGAAAATGCATTTTCAGCACTAAAAAAACCAATTTTTTATAACAGCTAAACCAAACGTTTCCAATGTACATTTCCACCTTTATATAGTGTAGAAAGGCATCCTGAAGCCTGGAAAGTCATTAATTTGATTGTCCAGTATTTCCTTCATGAGATATTGCAACACTTAGAAAAAGTGTACAGCGCCAGCAGACAATGAATTTTCAGCACTAAAAAAACGAAACTTCATTAACAGCTAAACCAAACGTTTCCAATGTAAATTTCCACATTTATAGAGTGTAAAAAGGCATCCTGAAGCCTGGGAAGTCATTAATTTGATTGTCCAGTATTTCCCTTATGAGATAATGCCTCACATAGCAAATGTGTACAGTGCGAGCTGAAAATGCATTTACAGCACTAAAAAACCAAACTTTTATAACAGCTAAACCAAACGTTTCCAATGTAAATTTCCACCTTTATATAGTGTAGAAAGGCATCCTGAAGCCTGGAAAGTCATTGATTTGATTGTCCAGTATTTCCTTCATGAGATATTGCAACACTTAGAAAAAGTGTACAGCGCCAGCAGACAATGAATTTTCAGCACTAAAAAAACGAAACTTCATTAACAGCTAAACTAAACGTTTCCAATGTAAATTTCCAACTTTATATAGAGTAAAAAGACATCCTGAAGCCTGGGCAGCCATTAATTTGATTGTCCAATATTTCCCTTATGAGATAATGCCTCTCATAGCAAATGTGTACAGCGCGAGCTGAAAATGCATTTACAGCACTAAAAAACCAAACTTTTATAACAGCTAAACCAAACGTTTCCAATGTAAATTTCCACCTTTATATAGTGTAAAAAGACATCCTGAAGCCTGGGCAGTCATTAATTTGATTGTCCAATATTTCCCTTATGAGATAATGCCTCTCATAGCAAATGTGTACAGCGCGAGCTGAAAATGCATTTACAGCACTAAAAAACCAAACTTTTATAACAGCTAAACCAAACGTTTCCAATGTACATTTCCACCTTTATATAGTGTAGAAAGGCATCCTGAAGCCTGGAAAGTCATTAATTTGATTGTCCAGTATTTCCTTCATGAGATATTGCAACACTTAGAAAAAGTGTACAGCGCCAGCAGACAATGAATTTTCAGCACTAAAAAAACGAAACTTCATTAACAGCTAAACCAAACGTTTCCAATGTAAATTTCCACATTTATAGAGTGTAAAAAGGCATCCTGAAGCCTGGGAAGTCATTAATTTGATTGTCCAGTATTTCCCTTATGAGATAATGCCTCACATAGCAAATGTGTACAGTGCGAGCTGAAAATGCATTTTCAGCACTAAAAAACCAAACTTTTATAACAGCTAAACCAAACGTTTCCAATGTAAATTTCCACCTTTATATAGTGTAAAAAGACATCCTGAAGCCTGGGCAGTCATTAATTTGATTGTCCAGTATTTCCCTTATGAGATAATGCCTCACATAGCAAATGTGTACAGCGCGAGCTGAAAATGCATTTACAGCACTAAAAAACCAAACTTTTATAACAGCTAAACCAAACGTTTCCAATGTACATTTCCACCTTTATATAGTGTAGAAAGGCATCCTGAAGCCTGGAAAGTCATTAATTTGATTGTCCAGTATTTCCTTCATGAGATATTGCAACACTTAGAAAAAGTGTACAGCGCCAGCAGACAATGAATTTTCAGCACTAAAAAAACGAAACTTCATTAACAGCTAAACCAAACGTTTCCAATGTAAATTTCCACATTTATAGAGTGTAAAAAGGCATCCTGAAGCCTGGGAAGTCATTAATTTGATTGTCCAGTATTTCCCTTATGAGATAATGCCTCACATAGCAAATGTGTACAGTGCGAGCTGAAAATGCATTTTCAGCACTAAAAAACCAAACTTTTATAACAGCTAAACCAAACGTTTCCAATGTAAATTTCCACCTTTATATAGTGTAAAAAGACATCCTGAAGCCTGGGCAGTCATTAATTTGATTGTCCAATATTTCCCTTCTGAGATAATGCCTCTCATAGCAAATGTGTACAGCGCGAGCTGAAAATGCATTTACAGCACTAAAAAACCAAACTTTTATAACAGCTAAACCAAACGTTTCCAATGTACATTTCCACCTTTATATAGTGTAGAAAGGCATCCTGAAGCCTGGAAAGTCATTAATTTGATTGTCCAGTATTTCCTTCATGAGATATTGCAACACTTAGAAAAAGTGTACAGCGCCAGCAGACAATGAATTTTCAGCACTAAAAAAACGAAACTTCATTAACAGCTAAACTAAACGTTTCCAATGTATATTTCCACCTTTATATAGTGTAAAAAGACATCCTGAAGCCTGGGCAGTCATTAATTTGATTGTCCAGTATTTCCCTTATGAGATAATGCCTCACATAACAAATGTGTACAGTGCGAGCTGAAAATGCATTTTCAGCACTAAAAAAACCAAACTTTTATAACAGCTAAACCAAACGTTTCCAATGTACATTTCCACCTTTATATAGTGTAGAAAGGCATCCTGAAGCCTGGAAAGTCATTAATTTGATTGTCCAGTATTTCCTTCATGAGATATTGCAACACTTAGAAAAAGTGTACAGCGCCAGCAGACAATGAATTTTCAGCACTAAAAAAACGAAACTTCATTAACAGCTAAACCAAACGTTTCCAATGTAAATTTCCACATTTATAGAGTGTAAAAAGGCATCCTGAAGCCTGGGAAGTCATTAATTTGATTGTCCAGTATTTCCCTTATGAGATAATGCCTCACATAGCAAATGTGTACAGTGCGAGCTGAAAATGCATTTTCAGCACTAAAAAACCAAACTTTAATAACAGCTAAACCAAACGTTTCCAATGTAAATTTCCACCTTTATATAGTGTAAAAAGACATCCTGAAGCCTGGGCAGTCATTAATTTGATTGTCCAGTATTTCCCTTATGAGATAATGCCTCACATAGCAAATGTGTACAGTGCGAGCTGAAAATGCATTTTCAGCACTAAAAAAACCAAACTTTTATAACAGCTAAACCAAACGTTTCCAATGTAAATTTCCACCTTTATATAGTGTAAAAAGACATCCTGAAGCCTGGGCAGTCATTAATTTGATTGTCCAATATTTCCCTTCTGAGATAATGCCTCTCATAGCAAATGTGTACAGCGCGAGCTGAAAATGCATTTACAGCACTAAAAAACCAAACTTTTATAACAGCTAAACCAAACGTTTCCAATGTACATTTCCACCTTTATATAGTGTAGAAAGGCATCCTGAAGCCTGGAAAGTCATTAATTTGATTGTCCAGTATTTCCTTCATGAGATATTGCAACACTTAGAAAAAGTGTACAGCGCCAGCAGACAATGAATTTTTAGCACTAAAAAAACGAAACTTCATTAACGGCTAAACCAAACGTTTCCAATGTAAATTTCCACATTTATAGAGTGTAAAAAGGCATCCTGAAGCCTGGGAAGTCATTAATTTGATTGTCCAGTATTTCCCTTATGAGATAATGCCTCACATAGCAAATGTGTACAGTGCGAGCTGAAAATGCATTTACAGTTCTAAAAAACCAAACTTTTATAACAGCTAAACCAAACGTTTCCAATGTAAATTTCCACCTTTATATAGTGTAGAAAGGCATCCTGAAGCCTGGAAAGTCATTAATTTGATTGTCCAGTATTTCCTTCATGAGATATTGCAACACTTAGAAAAAGTGTACAGCGCCAGCAGACAATGAATTTTCAGCACTAAAAAAACGAAACTTCATTAACAGCTAAACCAAACGTTTCCAATGTAAATTTCCACATTTATAGAGTGTAAAAAGGCATCCTGAAGCCTGGGAAGTCATTAATTTGATTGTCCAGTATTTCCCTTATGAGATAATGCCTCACATAGCAAATGTGTACAGCGCGAGCTGAAAATGCATTTTACAGCACTAAAAAACCAAACTTTTATAACAGCTAAACCAAACGTTTCCAATGTAAATTTCCACCTTTATATAGTGTAAAAAGACATCCTGAAGCCTGGGCAGTCATTAATTTGATTGTCCAATATTTCCCTTATGAGATAATGCCTCTCATAGCAAATGTGTACAGCGCGAGCTGAAAATGCATTTACAGCACTAAAAAACCAAACTTTTATAACAGCTAAACCAAACGTTTCCAATGTAAATTTCCACCTTTATATAGTGTAGAAAGGCATACTGAAGCCTGGAAAGTCATTAATTTGATTGTCCAGTATTTCCTTCATGAGATATTGCAACACTTAGAAAAAGTGTACAGCGCCAGCAGACAATGAATTTTCAGCACTAAAAAAAACGAAACTTCATTAACAGCTAAACTAAACGTTTCCAATGTAAATTTCCACCTTTATATAGTGTAAAAATACATCCTGAAGCCTGCGCAGTCATTAATTTGATTGTCCAATATTTCCCTTATGAGATAATGCCTCTCATAGCAAATGTGTACAGCGCGAGCTGAAAATGCATTTACAGCACTAAAAAACCAAACTTTTATAACAGCTAAACCAAACGTTTCCAATGTAAATTTCCACCTTTATATAGTGTAGAAAGGCATCCTGAAGCCTGGAAAGTCATTAATTTGATTGTCCAGTATTTCCTTCATGAGATATTGCAACACTTAGAAAAAGTGTACAGCGCCAGCAGACAATGAATTTTCAGCACTAAAAAAACGAAACTTCATTAACAGCTAAACCAAACGTTTCCAATGTAAAATTCCACATTTATAGAGTGTAAAAAGGCATCCTGAAGCCTGGGAAGTCATTAATTTGATTGTCCAGTATTTCCCTTATGAGATAATGCCTCACATAGCAAATGTGTACAGTGCGAGCTGAAAATGCATTTTCAGCACTAAAAAACCAAACTTTTATAACAGCTAAACCAAACGTTTCCAATGTAAATTTCCACCTTTATATAGTGTAAAAAGACATCCTGAAGCCTGGGCAGTCATTAATTTGATTGTCCAATATTTCCTTCTGAGATAATGCCTCTCATAGCAAATGTGTACAGCGCGAGCTGAAAATGCATTTACAGCACTAAAAAACCAAACTTTTATAACAGCTAAACCTAACGTTTCCAATGTAAATTTCCACCTTTATATAGTGTAGAAAGGCATCCTGAAGCCTGGAAAGTCATTAATTTGATTGTCCAGTATTTCCTTCATGAGATATTGCAACACTTAGAAAAAGTGTACAGCGCCAGCAGACAATGAATTTTCAGCACTAAAAAAAACGAAACTTCATTAACAGCTAAACTAAACGTTTCCAATGTAAATTTCCACCTTTATATAGTGTAAAAATACATCCTGAAGCCTGCGCAGTCATTAATTTGATTGTCCAATATTTCCCTTATGAGATAATGCCTCTCATAGCAAATGTGTACAGCGCGAGCTGAAAATGCATTTACAGCACTAAAAAACCAAACTTTTATAACAGCTAAACCAAACGTTTCCAATGTAAATTTCCACCTTTATATAGTGTAGAAAGGCATCCTGAAGCCTGGAAAGTCATTAATTTGATTGTCCAGTATTTCCTTCATGAGATATTGCAACACTTAGAAAAAGTGTACAGCGCCAGCAGACAATGAATTTTCAGCACTAAAAAAACGAAACTTCATTAACAGCTAAACCAAACGTTTCCAATGTAAATTTCCACATTTATAGAGTGTAAAAAGGCATCCTGAAGCCTGGGAAGTCATTAATTTGATTGTCCAGTATTTCCCTTATGAGATAATGCCTCACATAGCAAATGTGTACAGTGCGAGCTGAAAATGCATTTTCAGCACTAAAAAACCAAACTTTTATAACAGCTAAACCAAACGTTTCCAATGTAAATTTCCACCTTTATATAGTGTAAAAAGACATCCTGAAGCCTGGGCAGTCATTAATTAGATTGTCCAGTATTTCCCTTATGAGATAATGCCTCACATAGCAAATGTGTACAGCGCGAGCTGAAAATGCATTTTACAGCACTAAAAAACCAAACTTTTATAACAGCTAAACCAAACGTTTCCAATGTAAATTTCCACCTTTATATAGTGTAAAAAGACATCCTGAAGCCTGGGCAGTCATTAATTTGATTGTCCAATATTTCCCTTATGAGATAATGCCTCTCATAGCAAATGTGTACAGCGCGAGCTGAAAATGCATTTACAGCACTAAAAAACCAAACTTTTATAACAGCTAAACCAAACGTTTCCAATGTAAATTTCCACCTTTATATAGTGTAGAAAGGCATACTGAAGCCTGGAAAGTCATTAATTTGATTGTCCAGTATTTCCTTCATGAGATATTGCAACACTTAGAAAAAGTGTTCAGCGCCAGCAGACAATGAATTTTCAGCACTAAAAAAACGAAACTTCATTAACAGCTAAACTAAACGTTTCCAATGTATATTTCCACCTTTATATAGTGTAAAAAGACATCCTGAAGCCTGGGCAGTCATTAATTTGATTGTCCAATATTTCCCTTATGAGATAATGCCTCTCATAGCAAATGTGTACAGCGCGAGCTGAAAATGCATTTACAGCACTAAAAAACCAAACTTTTATAACAGCTAAACCAAACGTTTCAAATGTAAATTTCCACCTTTATATAGTGTAGAAAGGCATCCTGAAGCCTGGAAAGTCATTAATTTGATTGTCCAGTATTTCCTTCATGAGATATTGCAACACTTAGAAAAAGTGTACAGCGCCAGCAGACAATGAATTTTCAGCACTAAAAAAACGAAACTTCATTAACAGCTAAACCAAACGTTTCCAATGTAAATTTCCACATTTATAGAGTGTAAAAAGGCATCCTGAAGCCTGGGAAGTCATTAATTTGATTGTCCAGTATTTCCCTTATGAGATAATGCCTCACATAGCAAATGTGTACAGTGCGAGCTGAAAATGCATTTTCAGCACTAAAAAACCAAACTTTTATAACAGCTAAACCAAACGTTTCCAATGTACATTTCCACCTTTATATAGTGTAAAAAGACATCCTGAAGCCTGGGCAGTCATTAATTTGATTGTCCAGTATTTCCCTTTTGAGATAATGCCTCACATAGCAAATGTGGACAGTGCGAGCTGAAAATGCATTTACAGCACTAAAAAAACCAAACTTTTATAACAGCTAAACCAAACGTTTCCAATGTAAATTTCCACCTTTATATAGTGTAAAAAGACATCCTGAAGCCTGGGCAGTCATTAATTTGATTGTCCAATATTTCCCTTATGAGATAATGCCTCTCATAGCAAATGTGTACAGCGCGAGCTGAAAATGCATTTACAGCAATAAAAAACCAAACTTTTATAACAGCTAAACCAAACGTTTCCAATGTAAATTTCCACCTTTATATAGTGTAGAAAGGCATCCTGAAGCCTGGAAAGTCATTAATTTGATTGTCCAGTATTTCCTTCATGAGATATTGCAACACTTAGAAAAAGTGTACAGCGCCAGCAGACAATGAATTTTCAGCACTAAAAAAAACGAAACTTCATTAACAGCTAAACTAAACGTTTCCAATGTAAATTTCCACCTTTATATAGTGTAAAAATACATCCTGAAGCCTGCGCAGTCATTAATTTGATTGTCCAATATTTCCCTTATGAGATAATGCCTCTCATAGCAAATGTGTACAGCGCGAGCTGAAAATGCATTTACAGCACTAAAAAACCAAACTTTTATAACAGCTAAACCAAACGTTTCCAATGTAAATTTCCACCTTTATATAGTGTAGAAAGGCATCCTGAAGCCTGGAAAGTCATTAATTTGATTGTCCAGTATTTCCTTCATGAGATATTGCAACACTTAGAAAAAGTGTACAGCGCCAGCAGACAATGAATTTTCAGCACTAAAAAAACGAAACTTCATTAACAGCTAAACCAAACGTTTCCAATGTAAAATTCCACATTTATAGAGTGTAAAAAGGCATCCTGAAGCCTGGGAAGTCATTAATTTTATTGTCCAGTATTTCCCTTATGAGATAATGCCTCACATAGCAAATGTGTACAGTGCGAGCTGAAAATGCATTTACAGTTCTAAAAAACCAAACTTTTATAACAGCTAAACCAAACGTTTCCAATGTAAATTTCCACCTTTATATAGTGTAGAAAGGCATCCTGAAGCCTGGAAAGTCATTAATTTGATTGTCCAGTATTTCCTTCATGAGATATTGCAACACTTAGAAAAAGTGTACAGCGCCAGCAGACAATGAATTTTCAGCACTAAAAAAACGAAACTTCATTAACAGCTAAACCAAACGTTTCCAATGTAAATTTCCACATTTATAGAGTGTAAAAAGGCATCCTGAAGCCTGGGAAGTCATTAATTTGATTGTCCAGTATTTCCCTTATGAGATAATGCCTCACATAGCAAATGTGTACAGTGCGAGCTGAAAATGCATTTTCAGCACTAAAAAACCAAACTTTTATAACAGCTAAACCAAACGTTTCCAAAGTAAATTTCCACCTTTATATAGTGTAAAAAGACATCCTGAAGCCTGGGCAGTCATTAATTTGATTGTCCAGTATTTCCCTTATGAGATAATGCCTCACATAGCAAATGTGTACAGCGCGAGCTGAAAATGCATTTACAGCACTAAAAAACCAAACTTTTATAACAGCTAAACCAAACGTTTCCAATGTAAATTTCCACCTTTATATAGTGTAAAAAGACATCCTGAAGCCTGGGCAGTCATTAATTTGATTGTCCAATATTTCCCTTATGAGATAATGCCTCTCATAGCAAATGTGTACAGCGCGAGCTGAAAATGCATTTACAGCACTAAAAAACCAAACTTTTATAACAGCAAAACCAAACGTTTCAAATGTAAATTTCCACCTTTATATAGTGTAGAAAGGCATCCTGAAGCCTGGAAAGTCATTAATTTGATTGTCCAGTATTTCCTTCATGAGATATTGCAACACTTAGAAAAAGTGTACAGCGCCAGCAGACAATGAATTTTCAGCACTAAAAAAACGAAACTTCATTAACAGCTAAACCAAACGTTTCCAATGTAAATTTCCACATTTATAGAGTGTAAAAAGGCATCCTGGAGCCTGGGAAGTCATTAATTTGATTGTCCAGTATTTCCCTTATGAGATAATGCCTCACATAGCAAATGTGTACAGTGCGAGCTGAAAATGCATTTTCAGCACTAAAAAACCAAACTTTTATAACAGCTAAACCAAACGTTTCCAATGTACATTTCCACCTTTATATAGTGTAAAAAGGCATCCTGAAGCCTGGAAAGTCATTAATTTGATTGTCCAGTATTTCCTTCATGAGATATTGCAACACTTAGAAAAAGTGTACAGCGCCAGCAGACAATGAATTTTCAGCACTAAAAAAACGAAACTTCATTAACAGCTAAACTAATCGTTTCCAATGTAAATTTCCACCCTTATATAGTGTAAAAAGACATCCTGAAGCCTGGGCAGTCATTAATTTGATTGTCCAATATTTCCCTTATGAGATAATGCCTCTCATAGCAAATGTGTACAGCGCGAGCTGAAAATGCATTTACAGCACTAAAAAACCAAACTTTTATAACAGCTAAACCAAACGTTTCCAATGTAAATTTCCACCTTTATATAGTGTAGAAAGGCATCCTGAAGCCTGGAAAGTCATTAATTTGATTGTCCAGTATTTCCTTCATGAGATATTGCAACACTTAGAAAAAGTGTACAGCGCCAGCAGACAATGAATTTTCAGCACTAAAAAAACGAAACTTCATTAACAGCTAAACCAAACGTTTCCAATGTAAATTTCCACATTTATAGAGTGTAAAAAGGCATCCTGAAGCCTGGGAAGTCATTAATTTGATTGTCCAGTATTTCCCTTATGAGATAATGCCTCACATAGCAAATGTGTACAGTGCGAGCTGAAAATGCATTTTCAGCACTAAAAAACCAAACTTTTATAACAGCTAAACCAAACGTTTCCAATGTAAATTTCCACCTTTATATAGTGTAAAAAGACATCCTGAAGCCTGGGCAGTCATTAATTAGATTGTCCAGTATTTCCCTTATGAGATAATGCCTCACATAGCAAATGTGTACAGCGCGAGCTGAAAATGCATTTTACAGCACTAAAAAACCAAACTTTTATAACAGCTAAACCAAACGTTTCCAATGTAAATTTCCACCTTTATATAGTGTAGAAAGGCATACTGAAGCCTGGGCAGTCATTAATTTGATTGTCCAATATTTCCCTTATGAGATAATGCCTCTCATAGCAAATGTGTACAGCGCGAGCTGAAAATGCATTTACAGCACTAAAAAACCAAACTTTTATAACAGCTAAACCAAACGTTTCCGATGTAAATTTCCACCTTTATATAGTGTAGAAAGGCATACTGAAGCCTGGAAAGTCATTAATTTGATTGTCCAGTATTTCCTTCATGAGATATTGCAACACTTAGAAAAAGTGTTCAGCGCCAGCAGACAATGAATTTTCAGCACTAAAAAAACGAAACTTCATTAACAGCTAAACTAAACGTTTCCAATGTATATTTCCACCTTTATATATTGTAAAAAGACATCCTGAAGCCTGGGCAGTCATTAATTTGATTGTCCAATATTTCCCTTATGAGATAATGCCTCTCATAGCAAATGTGTACAGCGCGAGCTGAAAATGCATTTACAGCACTAAAAAACCAAACTTTTATAACAGCTAAACCAAACGTTTCAAATGTAAATTTCCACCTTTATATAGTGTAGAAAGGCATCCTGAAGCCTGGAAAGTCATTAATTTGATTGTCCAGTATTTCCTTCATGAGATATTGCAACACTTAGAAAAAGTGTACAGCGCCAGCAGACAATGAATTTTCAGCACTAAAAAAACGAAACTTCATTAACAGCTAAACCAAACGTTTCCAATGTAAAATTCCACATTTATAGAGTGTAAAAAGGCATCCTGAAGCCTGGGAAGTCATTAATTTTATTGTCCAGTATTTCCCTTATGAGATAATGCCTCACATAGCAAATGTGTACAGTGCGAGCTGAAAATGCATTTACAGTTCTAAAAAACCAAACTTTTATAACAGCTAAACCAAACGTTTCCAATGTAAATTTCCACCTTTATATAGTGTAGAAAGGCATCCTGAAGCCTGGAAAGTCATTAATTTGATTGTCCAGTATTTCCTTCATGAGATATTGCAACACTTAGAAAAAGTGTACAGCGCCAGCAGACAATGAATTTTCAGCACTAAAAAAACGAAACTTCATTAACAGCTAAACCAAACGTTTCCAATGTAAATTTCCACATTTATAGAGTGTAAAAAGGCATCCTGAAGCCTGGGAAGTCATTAATTTGATTGTCCAGTATTTCCCTTATGAGATAATGCCTCACATAGCAAATGTGTACAGTGCGAGCTGAAAATGCATTTTCAGCACTAAAAAACCAAACTTTTATAACAGCTAAACCAAACGTTTCCAAAGTAAATTTCCACCTTTATATAGTGTAAAAAGACATCCTGAAGCCTGGGCAGTCATTAATTTGATTGTCCAGTATTTCCCTTATGAGATAATGCCTCACATAGCAAATGTGTACAGCGCGAGCTGAAAATGCATTTACAGCACTAAAAAACCAAACTTTTATAACAGCTAAACCAAACGTTTCCAATGTAAATTTCCACCTTTATATAGTGTAAAAAGACATCCTGAAGCCTGGGCAGTCATTAATTTGATTGTCCAATATTTCCCTTATGAGATAATGCCTCTCATAGCAAATGTGTACAGCGCGAGCTGAAAATGCATTTACAGCACTAAAAAACCAAACTTTTATAACAGCAAAACCAAACGTTTCAAATGTAAATTTCCACCTTTATATAGTGTAGAAAGGCATCCTGAAGCCTGGAAAGTCATTAATTTGATTGTCCAGTATTTCCTTCATGAGATATTGCAACACTTAGAAAAAGTGTACAGCGCCAGCAGACAATGAATTTTCAGCACTAAAAAAACGAAACTTCATTAACAGCTAAACCAAACGTTTCCAATGTAAATTTCCACATTTATAGAGTGTAAAAAGGCATCCTGGAGCCTGGGAAGTCATTAATTTGATTGTCCAGTATTTCCCTTATGAGATAATGCCTCACATAGCAAATGTGTACAGTGCGAGCTGAAAATGCATTTTCAGCACTAAAAAACCAAACTTTTATAACAGCTAAACCAAACGTTTCCAATGTACATTTCCACCTTTATATAGTGTAAAAAGGCATCCTGAAGCCTGGAAAGTCATTAATTTGATTGTCCAGTATTTCCTTCATGAGATATTGCAACACTTAGAAAAAGTGTACAGCGCCAGCAGACAATGAATTTTCAGCACTAAAAAAACGAAACTTCATTAACAGCTAAACTAATCGTTTCCAATGTAAATTTCCACCCTTATATAGTGTAAAAAGACATCCTGAAGCCTGGGCAGTCATTAATTTGATTGTCCAATATTTCCCTTATGAGATAATGCCTCTCATAGCAAATGTGTACAGCGCGAGCTGAAAATGCATTTACAGCACTAAAAAACCAAACTTTTATAACAGCTAAACCAAACGTTTCCAATGTAAATTTCCACCTTTATATAGTGTAAAAAGACATCCTGAAGCCTGGGCAGTCATTAATTTGATTGTCCAATATTTCCCTTATGAGATAATGCCTCTCATAGCAAATGTGTACAGCGCGAGCTGAAAATGCATTTACAGCACTAAAAAACCAAACTTTTATAACAGCAAAACCAAACGTTTCAAATGTAAATTTCCACCTTTATATAGTGTAGAAAGGCATCCTGAAGCCTGGAAAGTCATTAATTTGATTGTCCAGTATTTCCTTCATGAGATATTGCAACACTTAGAAAAAGTGTACAGCGCCAGCAGACAATGAATTTTCAGCACTAAAAAAACGAAACTTCATTAACAGCTAAACCAAACGTTTCCAATGTAAATTTCCACATTTATAGAGTGTAAAAAGGCATCCTGGAGCCTGGGAAGTCATTAATTTGATTGTCCAGTATTTCCCTTATGAGATAATGCCTCACATAGCAAATGTGTACAGTGCGAGCTGAAAATGCATTTTCAGCACTAAAAAACCAAACTTTTATAACAGCTAAACCAAACGTTTCCAATGTACATTTCCACCTTTATATAGTGTAAAAAGGCATCCTGAAGCCTGGAAAGTCATTAATTTGATTGTCCAGTATTTCCTTCATGAGATATTGCAACACTTAGAAAAAGTGTACAGCGCCAGCAGACAATGAATTTTCAGCACTAAAAAAACGAAACTTCATTAACAGCTAAACTAATCGTTTCCAATGTAAATTTCCACCCTTATATAGTGTAAAAAGACATCCTGAAGCCTGGGCAGTCATTAATTTGATTGTCCAATATTTCCCTTATGAGATAATGCCTCTCATAGCAAATGTGTACAGCGCGAGCTGAAAATGCATTTACAGCACTAAAAAACCAAACTTTTATAACAGCTAAACCAAACGTTTCCAATGTAAATTTCCACCTTTATATAGTGTAGAAAGGCATCCTGAAGCCTGGAAAGTCATTAATTTGATTGTCCAGTATTTCCTTCATGAGATATTGCAACACTTAGAAAAAGTGTACAGCGCCAGCAGACAATGAATTTTCAGCACTAAAAAAACGAAACTTCATTAACAGCTAAACCAAACGTTTCCAATGTAAATTTCCACATTTATAGAGTGTAAAAAGGCATCCTGAAGCCTGGGAAGTCATTAATTTGATTGTCCAGTATTTCCCTTATGAGATAATGCCTCACATAGCAAATGTGTACAGTGCGAGCTGAAAATGCATTTTCAGCACTAAAAAACCAAACTTTTATAACAGCTAAACCAAACGTTTCCAATGTAAATTTCCACCTTTATATAGTGTAAAAAGACATCCTGAAGCCTGGGCAGTCATTAATTAGATTGTCCAGTATTTCCCTTATGAGATAATGCCTCACATAGCAAATGTGTACAGCGCGAGCTGAAAATGCATTTTACAGCACTAAAAAACCAAACTTTTATAACAGCTAAACCAAACGTTTCCAATGTAAATTTCCACCTTTATATAGTGTAGAAAGGCATACTGAAGCCTGGGCAGTCATTAATTTGATTGTCCAATATTTCCCTTATGAGATAATGCCTCTCATAGCAAATGTGTACAGCGCGAGCTGAAAATGCATTTACAGCACTAAAAAACCAAACTTTTATAACAGCTAAACCAAACGTTTCCGATGTAAATTTCCACCTTTATATAGTGTAGAAAGGCATACTGAAGCCTGGAAAGTCATTAATTTGATTGTCCAGTATTTCCTTCATGAGATATTGCAACACTTAGAAAAAGTGTTCAGCGCCAGCAGACAATGAATTTTCAGCACTAAAAAAACGAAACTTCATTAACAGCTAAACTAAACGTTTCCAATGTATATTTCCACCTTTATATATTGTAAAAAGACATCCTGAAGCCTGGGCAGTCATTAATTTGATTGTCCAATATTTCCCTTATGAGATAATGCCTCTCATAGCAAATGTGTACAGCGCGAGCTGAAAATGCATTTACAGCACTAAAAAACCAAACTTTTATAACAGCTAAACCAAACGTTTCAAATGTAAATTTCCACCTTTATATAGTGTAGAAAGGCATCCTGAAGCCTGGAAAGTCATTAATTTGATTGTCCAGTATTTCCTTCATGAGATATTGCAACACTTAGAAAAAGTGTACAGCGCCAGCAGACAATGAATTTTCAGCACTAAAAAAACGAAACTTCATTAACAGCTAAACCAAACGTTTCCAATGTAAAATTCCACATTTATAGAGTGTAAAAAGGCATCCTGAAGCCTGGGAAGTCATTAATTTTATTGTCCAGTATTTCCCTTATGAGATAATGCCTCACATAGCAAATGTGTACAGTGCGAGCTGAAAATGCATTTACAGTTCTAAAAAACCAAACTTTTATAACAGCTAAACCAAACGTTTCCAATGTAAATTTCCACCTTTATATAGTGTAGAAAGGCATCCTGAAGCCTGGAAAGTCATTAATTTGATTGTCCAGTATTTCCTTCATGAGATATTGCAACACTTAGAAAAAGTGTACAGCGCCAGCAGACAATGAATTTTCAGCACTAAAAAAACGAAACTTCATTAACAGCTAAACCAAACGTTTCCAATGTAAATTTCCACATTTATAGAGTGTAAAAAGGCATCCTGAAGCCTGGGAAGTCATTAATTTGATTGTCCAGTATTTCCCTTATGAGATAATGCCTCACATAGCAAATGTGTACAGTGCGAGCTGAAAATGCATTTTCAGCACTAAAAAACCAAACTTTTATAACAGCTAAACCAAACGTTTCCAAAGTAAATTTCCACCTTTATATAGTGTAAAAAGACATCCTGAAGCCTGGGCAGTCATTAATTTGATTGTCCAGTATTTCCCTTATGAGATAATGCCTCACATAGCAAATGTGTACAGCGCGAGCTGAAAATGCATTTACAGCACTAAAAAACCAAACTTTTATAACAGCTAAACCAAACGTTTCCAATGTAAATTTCCACCTTTATATAGTGTAAAAAGACATCCTGAAGCCTGGGCAGTCATTAATTTGATTGTCCAATATTTCCCTTATGAGATAATGCCTCTCATAGCAAATGTGTACAGCGCGAGCTGAAAATGCATTTACAGCACTAAAAAACCAAACTTTTATAACAGCAAAACCAAACGTTTCAAATGTAAATTTCCACCTTTATATAGTGTAGAAAGGCATCCTGAAGCCTGGAAAGTCATTAATTTGATTGTCCAGTATTTCCTTCATGAGATATTGCAACACTTAGAAAAAGTGTACAGCGCCAGCAGACAATGAATTTTCAGCACTAAAAAAACGAAACTTCATTAACAGCTAAACCAAACGTTTCCAATGTAAATTTCCACATTTATAGAGTGTAAAAAGGCATCCTGGAGCCTGGGAAGTCATTAATTTGATTGTCCAGTATTTCCCTTATGAGATAATGCCTCACATAGCAAATGTGTACAGTGCGAGCTGAAAATGCATTTTCAGCACTAAAAAACCAAACTTTTATAACAGCTAAACCAAACGTTTCCAATGTACATTTCCACCTTTATATAGTGTAAAAAGGCATCCTGAAGCCTGGAAAGTCATTAATTTGATTGTCCAGTATTTCCTTCATGAGATATTGCAACACTTAGAAAAAGTGTACAGCGCCAGCAGACAATGAATTTTCAGCACTAAAAAAACGAAACTTCATTAACAGCTAAACTAATCGTTTCCAATGTAAATTTCCACCCTTATATAGTGTAAAAAGACATCCTGAAGCCTGGGCAGTCATTAATTTGATTGTCCAATATTTCCCTTATGAGATAATGCCTCTCATAGCAAATGTGTACAGCGCGAGCTGAAAATGCATTTACAGCACTAAAAAACCAAACTTTTATAACAGCTAAACCAAACGTTTCCAATGTAAATTTCCACCTTTATATAGTGTAGAAAGGCATCCTGAAGCCTGGAAAGTCATTAATTTGATTGTCCAGTATTTCCTTCATGAGATATTGCAACACTTAGAAAAAGTGTACAGCGCCAGCAGACAATGAATTTTCAGCACTAAAAAAACGAAACTTCATTAACAGCTAAACTAAACGTTTCCAATGTAAATTTCCACCTTTATATAGTGTAAAAAGACATCCTGAAGCCTGGGCAGCCATTAATTTGATTGTCCAATATTTCCCTTATGAGATAATGCCTCTCATAGCAAATGTGTACAGCGCGAGCTGAAAATGCATTTACAGCACTAAAAAACCAAACTTTTATAACAGCTAAACCAAACGTTTCCAATGTAAATTTCCACCTTTATATAGTGTAAAAAGACATCCTGAAGCCTGGGCAGTCATTAATTTGATTGTCCAATATTTCCCTTATGAGATAATGCCTCTCATAGCAAATGTGTACAGCGCGAGCTGAAAATGCATTTACAGCACTAAAAAACCAAACTTTTATAACAGCTAAACCAAACGTTTCCAATGTAAATTTCCACCTTTATATAGTGTAGAAAGGCATCCTGAAGCCTGGAAAGTCATTAATTTGATTGTCCAGTATTTCCTTCATGAGATATTGCAACACTTAGAAAAAGTGTACAGCGCCAGCAGACAATGAATTTTCAGCACTAAAAAAACGAAACTTCATTAACAGCTAAACCAAACGTTTCCAATGTAAATTTCCACATTTATAGAGTGTAAAAAGGCATCCTGAAGCCTGGGAAGTCATTAATTTGATTGTCCAGTATTTCCCTTATGAGATAATGCCTCACATAGCAAATGTGTACAGTGCGAGCTGAAAATGCATTTTCAGCACTAAAAAACCAAACTTTTATAACAGCTAAACCAAACGTTTCCAATGTAAATTTCCACCTTTATATAGTGTAAAAAGACATCCTGAAGCCTGGGCAGTCATTAATTAGATTGTCCAGTATTTCCCTTATGAGATAATGCCTCACATAGCAAATGTGTACAGCGCGAGCTGAAAATGCATTTTACAGCACTAAAAAACCAAACTTTTATAACAGCTAAACCAAACGTTTCCAATGTAAATTTCCACCTTTATATAGTGTAGAAAGGCATACTGAAGCCTGGGCAGTCATTAATTTGATTGTCCAATATTTCCCTTATGAGATAATGCCTCTCATAGCAAATGTGTACAGCGCGAGCTGAAAATGCATTTACAGCACTAAAAAACCAAACTTTTATAACAGCTAAACCAAACGTTTCCGATGTAAATTTCCACCTTTATATAGTGTAGAAAGGCATACTGAAGCCTGGAAAGTCATTAATTTGATTGTCCAGTATTTCCTTCATGAGATATTGCAACACTTAGAAAAAGTGTTCAGCGCCAGCAGACAATGAATTTTCAGCACTAAAAAAACGAAACTTCATTAACAGCTAAACTAAACGTTTCCAATGTATATTTCCACCTTTATATATTGTAAAAAGACATCCTGAAGCCTGGGCAGTCATTAATTTGATTGTCCAATATTTCCCTTATGAGATAATGCCTCTCATAGCAAATGTGTACAGCGCGAGCTGAAAATGCATTTACAGCACTAAAAAACCAAACTTTTATAACAGCTAAACCAAACGTTTCAAATGTAAATTTCCACCTTTATATAGTGTAGAAAGGCATCCTGAAGCCTGGAAAGTCATTAATTTGATTGTCCAGTATTTCCTTCATGAGATATTGCAACACTTAGAAAAAGTGTACAGCGCCAGCAGACAATGAATTTTCAGCACTAAAAAAACGAAACTTCATTAACAGCTAAACCAAACGTTTCCAATGTAAATTTCCACATTTATAGAGTGTAAAAAGGCATCCTGAAGCCTGGGAAGTCATTAATTTGATTGTCCAGTATTTCCCTTATGAGATAATGCCTCACATAGCAAATGTGTACAGTGCGAGCTGAAAATGCATTTTCAGCACTAAAAAACCAAACTTTTATAACAGCTAAACCAAACGTTTCCAAAGTAAATTTCCACCTTTATATAGTGTAAAAAGACATCCTGAAGCCTGGGCAGTCATTAATTTGATTGTCCAGTATTTCCCTTATGAGATAATGCCTCACATAGCAAATGTGTACAGCGCGAGCTGAAAATGCATTTACAGCACTAAAAAACCAAACTCTTATAACAGCTAAACCAAACGTTTCCAATGTAAATTTCCACCTTTATATAGTGTAAAAAGACATCCTGAAGCCTGGGCAGTCATTAATTTGATTGTCCAATATTTCCCTTATGAGATAATGCCTCTCATAGCAAATGTGTACAGCGCGAGCTGAAAATGCATTTACAGCACTAAAAAACCAAACTTTTATAACAGCAAAACCAAACGTTTCCAATGTAAATTTCCACCTTTATATAGTGTAGAAAGGCATCCTGAAGCCTGGAAAGTCATTAATTTGATTGTCCAGTATTTCCTTCATGAGATATTGCAACACTTAGAAAAAGTGTACAGCGCCAGCAGACAATGAATTTTCAGCACTAAAAAAACGAAACTTCATTAACAGCTAAACTAAACGTTTCCAATGTAAATTTCCACCCTTATATAGTGTAAAAAGGCATCCTGAAGCCTGGAAAGTCATTAATTTGATTGTCCAGTATTTCCTTCATGAGATATTGCAACACTTAGAAAAAGTGTACAGCGCCAGCAGACAATGAATTTTCAGCACTAAAAAAACGAAACTTCATTAACAGCTAAACCAAACGTTTCCAATGTAAAATTCCACATTTATAGAGTGTAAAAAGGCATCCTGAAGCCTGGGAAGTCATTAATTTGATTGTCCAGTATTTCCCTTATGAGATAATGCCTCACATAGCAAATGTGTACAGTGCGAGCTGAAAATGCATTTTCAGCACTAAAAAACCAAACTTTTATAACAGCTAAACCAAACGTTTCCAAAGTAAATTTCCACCTTTATATAGTGTAAAAAGACATCCTGAAGCCTGGGCAGTCATTAATTTGATTGTCCAGTATTTCCCTTATGAGATAATGCCTCACATAGCAAATGTGTACAGCGCGAGCTGAAAATGCATTTACAGCACTAAAAAACCAAACTTTTATAACAGCTAAACCAAACGTTTCCAATGTAAATTTCCACCTTTATATAGTGTAAAAAGACATCCTGAAGCCTGGGCAGTCATTAATTTGATTGTCCAATATTTCCCTTATGAGATAATGCCTCTCATAGCAAATGTGTACAGCGCGAGCTGAAAATGCATTTACAGCACTAAAAAACCAAACTTTTATAACAGCAAAACCAAACGTTTCAAATGTAAATTTCCACCTTTATATAGTGTAGAAAGGCATCCTGAAGCCTGGAAAGTCATTAATTTGATTGTCCAGTATTTCCTTCATGAGATATTGCAACACTTAGAAAAAGTGTACAGCGCCAGCAGACAATGAATTTTCAGCACTAAAAAAACGAAACTTCATTAACAGCTAAACCAAACGTTTCCAATGTAAATTTCCACATTTATAGAGTGTAAAAAGGCATCCTGGAGCCTGGGAAGTCATTAATTTGATTGTCCAGTATTTCCCTTATGAGATAATGCCTCACATAGCAAATGTGTACAGTGCGAGCTGAAAATGCATTTTCAGCACTAAAAAACCAAACTTTTATAACAGCTAAACCAAACGTTTCCAATGTACATTTCCACCTTTATATAGTGTAAAAAGGCATCCTGAAGCCTGGAAAGTCATTAATTTGATTGTCCAGTATTTCCTTCATGAGATATTGCAACACTTAGAAAAAGTGTACAGCGCCAGCAGACAATGAATTTTCAGCACTAAAAAAACGAAACTTCATTAACAGCTAAACTAATCGTTTCCAATGTAAATTTCCACCCTTATATAGTGTAAAAAGACATCCTGAAGCCTGGGCAGTCATTAATTTGATTGTCCAATATTTCCCTTATGAGATAATGCCTCTCATAGCAAATGTGTACAGCGCGAGCTGAAAATGCATTTACAGCACTAAAAAACCAAACTTTTATAACAGCTAAACCAAACGTTTCCAATGTAAATTTCCACCTTTATATAGTGTAGAAAGGCATCCTGAAGCCTGGAAAGTCATTAATTTGATTGTCCAGTATTTCCTTCATGAGATATTGCAACACTTAGAAAAAGTGTACAGCGCCAGCAGACAATGAATTTTCAGCACTAAAAAAACGAAACTTCATTAACAGCTAAACTAAACGTTTCCAATGTAAATTTCCACCTTTATATAGTGTAAAAAGACATCCTGAAGCCTGGGCAGCCATTAATTTGATTGTCCAATATTTCCCTTATGAGATAATGCCTCTCATAGCAAATGTGTACAGCGCGAGCTGAAAATGCATTTACAGCACTAAAAAACCAAACTCTTATAACAGCTAAACCAAACGTTTCCAATGTAAATTTCCACCTTTATATAGTGTAAAAAGACATCCTGAAGCCTGGGCAGTCATTAATTTGATTGTCCAATATTTCCCTTATGAGATAATGCCTCTCATAGCAAATGTGTACAGCGCGAGCTGAAAATGCATTTACAGCACTAAAAAACCAAACTTTTATAACAGCTAAACCAAACGTTTCCAATGTAAATTTCCACCTTTATATAGTGTAAAAAGACATCCTGAAGCCTGGGCAGTCATTAATTTGATTGTCCAATATTTCCCTTATGAGATAATGCCTCTCATAGCAAATGTGTACAGCGCGAGCTGAAAATGCATTTACAGCACTAAAAAACCAAACTTTTATAACAGCAAAACCAAACGTTTCAAATGTAAATTTCCACCTTTATATAGTGTAGAAAGGCATCCTGAAGCCTGGAAAGTCATTAATTTGATTGTCCAGTATTTCCTTCATGAGATATTGCAACACTTAGAAAAAGTGTACAGCGCCAGCAGACAATGAATTTTCAGCACTAAAAAAACGAAACTTCATTAACAGCTAAACCAAACGTTTCCAATGTAAAATTCCACATTTATAGAGTGTAAAAAGGCATCCTGAAGCCTGGGAAGTCATTAATTTGATTGTCCAGTATTTCCCTTATGAGATAATGCCTCACATAGCAAATGTGTACAGTGCGAGCTGAAAATGCATTTTCAGCACTAAAAAACCAAACTTTTATAACAGCTAAACCAAACGTTTCCAAAGTAAATTTCCACCTTTATATAGTGTAAAAAGACATCCTGAAGCCTGGGCAGTCATTAATTTGATTGTCCAGTATTTCCCTTATGAGATAATGCCTCACATAGCAAATGTGTACAGCGCGAGCTGAAAATGCATTTACAGCACTAAAAAACCAAACTTTTATAACAGCTAAACCAAACGTTTCCAATGTAAATTTCCACCTTTATATAGTGTAAAAAGACATCCTGAAGCCTGGGCAGTCATTAATTTGATTGTCCAATATTTCCCTTATGAGATAATGCCTCTCATAGCAAATGTGTACAGCGCGAGCTGAAAATGCATTTACAGCACTAAAAAACCAAACTTTTATAACAGCAAAACCAAACGTTTCAAATGTAAATTTCCACCTTTATATAGTGTAGAAAGGCATCCTGAAGCCTGGAAAGTCATTAATTTGATTGTCCAGTATTTCCTTCATGAGATATTGCAACACTTAGAAAAAGTGTACAGCGCCAGCAGACAATGAATTTTCAGCACTAAAAAAACGAAACTTCATTAACAGCTAAACCAAACGTTTCCAATGTAAATTTCCACATTTATAGAGTGTAAAAAGGCATCCTGGAGCCTGGGAAGTCATTAATTTGATTGTCCAGTATTTCCCTTATGAGATAATGCCTCACATAGCAAATGTGTACAGTGCGAGCTGAAAATGCATTTTCAGCACTAAAAAACCAAACTTTTATAACAGCTAAACCAAACGTTTCCAATGTAAATTTCCACCTTTATATAGTGTAGAAAGGCATCCTGAAGCCTGGAAAGTCATTAATTTGATTGTCCAGTATTTCCTTCATGAGATATTGCAACACTTAGAAAAAGTGTACAGCGCCAGCAGACAATGAATTTTCAGCACTAAAAAAACGAAACTTCATTAACAGCTAAACTAATCGTTTCCAATGTAAATTTCCACCCTTATATAGTGTAAAAAGACATCCTGAAGCCTGGGCAGTCATTAATTTGATTGTCCAATATTTCCCTTATGAGATAATGCCTCTCATAGCAAATGTGTACAGCGCGAGCTGAAAATGCATTTACAGCACTAAAAAACCAAACTTTTATAACAGCTAAACCAAACGTTTCCAATGTAAATTTCCACCTTTATATAGTGTAGAAAGGCATCCTGAAGCCTGGAAAGTCATTAATTTGATTGTCCAGTATTTCCTTCATGAGATATTGCAACACTTAGAAAAAGTGTACAGCGCCAGCAGACAATGAATTTTCAGCACTAAAAAAACGAAACTTCATTAACAGCTAAACTAAACGTTTCCAATGTAAATTTCCACCTTTATATAGTGTAAAAAGACATCCTGAAGCCTGGGCAGCCATTAATTTGATTGTCCAATATTTCCCTTATGAGATAATGCCTCTCATAGCAAATGTGTACAGCGCGAGCTGAAAATGCATTTACAGCACTAAAAAACCAAACTTTTATAACAGCTAAACCAAACGTTTCCAATGTAAATTTCCACCTTTATATAGTGTAAAAAGACATCCTGAAGCCTGGGCAGTCATTAATTTGATTGTCCAATATTTCCCTTATGAGATAATGCCTCTCATAGCAAATGTGTACAGCGCGAGCTGAAAATGCATTTACAGCACTAAAAAACCAAACTTTTATAACAGCTAAACCAAACGTTTCCAATGTAAATTTCCACCTTTATATAGTGTAGAAAGGCATCCTGAAGCCTGGAAAGTCATTAATTTGATTGTCCAGTATTTCCTTCATGAGATATTGCAACACTTAGAAAAAGTGTACAGCGCCAGCAGACAATGAATTTTCAGCACTAAAAAAACGAAACTTCATTAACAGCTAAACCAAACGTTTCCAATGTAAATTTCCACATTTATAGAGTGTAAAAAGGCATCCTGAAGCCTGGGAAGTCATTAATTTGATTGTCCAGTATTTCCCTTATGAGATAATGCCTCACATAGCAAATGTGTACAGTGCGAGCTGAAAATGCATTTTCAGCACTAAAAAACCAAACTTTTATAACAGCTAAACCAAACGTTTCCAATGTAAATTTCCACCTTTATATAGTGTAAAAAGACATCCTGAAGCCTGGGCAGTCATTAATTAGATTGTCCAGTATTTCCCTTATGAGATAATGCCTCACATAGCAAATGTGTACAGCGCGAGCTGAAAATGCATTTTACAGCACTAAAAAACCAAACTTTTATAACAGCTAAACCAAACGTTTCCAATGTAAATTTCCACCTTTATATAGTGTAGAAAGGCATACTGAAGCCTGGGCAGTCATTAATTTGATTGTCCAATATTTCCCTTATGAGATAATGCCTCTCATAGCAAATGTGTACAGCGCGAGCTGAAAATGCATTTACAGCACTAAAAAACCAAACTTTTATAACAGCTAAACCAAACGTTTCCGATGTAAATTTCCACCTTTATATAGTGTAGAAAGGCATACTGAAGCCTGGAAAGTCATTAATTTGATTGTCCAGTATTTCCTTCATGAGATATTGCAACACTTAGAAAAAGTGTTCAGCGCCAGCAGACAATGAATTTTCAGCACTAAAAAAACGAAACTTCATTAACAGCTAAACTAAACGTTTCCAATGTATATTTCCACCTTTATATAGTGTAAAAAGACATCCTGAAGCCTGGGCAGTCATTAATTTGATTGTCCAATATTTCCCTTATGAGATAATGCCTCTCATAGCAAATGTGTACAGCGCGAGCTGAAAATGCATTTACAGCACTAAAAAACCAAACTTTTATAACAGCTAAACCAAACGTTTCAAATGTAAATTTCCACCTTTATATAGTGTAGAAAGGCATCCTGAAGCCTGGAAAGTCATTAATTTGATTGTCCAGTATTTCCTTCATGAGATATTGCAACACTTAGAAAAAGTGTACAGCGCCAGCAGACAATGAATTTTCAGCACTAAAAAAACGAAACTTCATTAACAGCTAAACCAAACGTTTCCAATGTAAATTTCCACATTTATAGAGTGTAAAAAGGCATCCTGAAGCCTGGGAAGTCATTAATTTGATTGTCCAGTATTTCCCTTATGAGATAATGCCTCACATAGCAAATGTGTACAGTGCGAGCTGAAAATGCATTTTCAGCACTAAAAAACCAAACTTTTATAACAGCTAAACCAAACGTTTCCAAAGTAAATTTCCACCTTTATATAGTGTAAAAAGACATCCTGAAGCCTGGGCAGTCATTAATTTGATTGTCCAGTATTTCCCTTATGAGATAATGCCTCACATAGCAAATGTGTACAGCGCGAGCTGAAAATGCATTTACAGCACTAAAAAACCAAACTTTTATAACAGCTAAACCAAACGTTTCCAATGTAAATTTCCACCTTTATATAGTGTAAAAAGACATCCTGAAGCCTGGGCAGTCATTAATTTGATTGTCCAATATTTCCCTTATGAGATAATGCCTCTCATAGCAAATGTGTACAGCGCGAGCTGAAAATGCATTTACAGCACTAAAAAACCAAACTTTCATAACAGCAAAACCAAACGTTTCCAATGTAAATTTCCACCTTTATATAGTGTAGAAAGGCATCCTGAAGCCTGGAAAGTCATTAATTTGATTGTCCAGTATTTCCTTCATGAGATATTGCAACACTTAGAAAAAGTGTACAGCGCCAGCAGACAATGAATTTTCAGCACTAAAAAAACGAAACTTCATTAACAGCTAAACCAAACGTTTCCAATGTAAAATTCCACATTTATAGAGTGTAAAAAGGCATCCTGAAGCCTGGGAAGTCATTAATTTTATTGTCCAGTATTTCCCTTATGAGATAATGCCTCACATAGCAAATGTGTACAGTGCGAGCTGAAAATGCATTTTCAGCACTAAAAAACCAAACTTTTATAACAGCTAAACCAAACGTTTCCAATGTACATTTCCACCTTTAGATAGTGTAAAAAGGCATCCTGAAGCCTGGAAAGTCATTAATTTGATTGTCCAGTATTTCCTTCATGAGATATTGCAACACTTAGAAAAAGTGTACAGCGCCAGCAGACAATGAATTTTCAGCACTAAAAAAACGAAACTTCATTAACAGCTAAACTAAACGTTTCCAATGTAAATTTCCACCCTTATATAGTGTAAAAAGACATCCTGAAGCCTGGGCAGTCATTAATTTGATTGTCCAATATTTCCCTTATGAGATAATGCCTCTCATAGCAAATGTGTACAGCGCGAGCTGAAAATGCATTTACAGCACTAAAAAACCAAACTTTTATAACAGCTAAACCAAACGTTTCCAATGTAAATTTCCACCTTTATATAGTGTAGAAAGGCATCCTGAAGCCTGGAAAGTCATTAATTTGATTGTCCAGTATTTCCTTCATGAGATATTGCAACACTTAGAAAAAGTGTACAGCGCCAGCAGACAATGAATTTTCAGCACTAAAAAAACGAAACTTCATTAACAGCTAAACTAAACGTTTCCAATGTAAATTTCCACATTTATAGAGTGTAAAAAGGCATCCTGGAGCCTGGGAAGTCATTAATTTGATTGTCCAGTATTTCCCTTATGAGATAATGCCTCACATAGCAAATGTGTACAGTGCGAGCTGAAAATGCATTTTCAGCACTAAAAAACCAAACTTTTATAACAGCTAAACCAAACGTTTCCAATGTACATTTCCACCTTTATATAGTGTAAAAAGGCATCCTGAAGCCTGGAAAGTCATTAATTTGATTGTCCAGTATTTCCTTCATGAGATATTGCAACACTTAGAAAAAGTGTACAGCGCCAGCAGACAATGAATTTTCAGCACTAAAAAAACGAAACTTCATTAACAGCTAAACTAATCGTTTCCAATGTAAATTTCCACCCTTATATAGTGTAAAAAGACATCCTGAAGCCTGGGCAGTCATTAATTTGATTGTCCAATATTTCCCTTATGAGATAATGCCTCTCATAGCAAATGTGTACAGCGCGAGCTGAAAATGCATTTACAGCACTAAAAAACCAAACTTTTATAACAGCTAAACCAAACGTTTCCAATATAAATTTACACCTTTATATAGTGTAGAAAGGCATCCTGAAGCCTGGAAAGTCATTAATTTGATTGTCCAGTATTTCCTTCATGAGATATTGCAACACTTAGAAAAAGTGTACAGCGCCAGCAGACAATGAATTTTCAGCACTAAAAAAACGAAACTTCATTAACAGCTAAACTAAACGTTTCCAATGTAAATTTCCACCTTTATATAGTGTAAAAAGACATCCTGAAGCCTGGGCAGCCATTAATTTGATTGTCCAATATTTCCCTTATGAGATAATGCCTCTCATAGCAAATGTGTACAGCGCGAGCTGAAAATGCATTTACAGCACTAAAAAACCAAACTTTTATAACAGCTAAACCAAACGTTTCCAATGTAAATTTCCACCTTTATATAGTGTAAAAAGACATCCTGAAGCCTGGGCAGTCATTAATTTGATTGTCCAATATTTCCCTTATGAGATAATGCCTCTCATAGCAAATGTGTACAGCGCGAGCTGAAAATGCATTTACAGCACTAAAAAACCAAACTTTTATAACAGCTAAACCAAACGTTTCCAATGTAAATTTCCACCTTTATATAGTGTAGAAAGGCATCCTGAAGCCTGGAAAGTCATTAATTTGATTGTCCAGTATTTCCTTCATGAGATATTGCAACACTTAGAAAAAGTGTACAGCGCCAGCAGACAATGAATTTTCAGCACTAAAAAAACGAAACTTCATTAACAGCTAAACCAAACGTTTCCAATGTAAATTTCCACATTTATAGAGTGTAAAAAGGCATCCTGAAGCCTGGGAAGTCATTAATTTGATTGTCCAGTATTTCCCTTATGAGATAATGCCTCACATAGCAAATGTGTACAGTGCGAGCTGAAAATGCATTTTCAGCACTAAAAAACCAAACTTTTATAACAGCTAAACCAAACGTTTCCAATGTAAATTTCCACCTTTATATAGTGTAAAAAGACATCCTGAAGCCTGGGCAGTCATTAATTAGATTGTCCAGTATTTCCCTTATGAGATAATGCCTCACATAGCAAATGTGTACAGCGCGAGCTGAAAATGCATTTTACAGCACTAAAAAACCAAACTTTTATAACAGCTAAACCAAACGTTTCCAATGTAAATTTCCACCTTTATATAGTGTAAAAAGACATCCTGAAGCCTGGGCAGTCATTAATTTGATTGTCCAATATTTCCCTTATGAGATAATGCCTCTCATAGCAAATGTGTACAGCGCGAGCTGAAAATGCATTTACAGCACTAAAAAACCAAACTTTTATAACAGCTAAACCAAACGTTTCCAATGTAAATTTCCACCTTTATATAGTGTAGAAAGGCATACTGAAGCCTGGAAAGTCATTAATTTGATTGTCCAGTATTTCCTTCATGAGATATTGCAACACTTAGAAAAAGTGTTCAGCGCCAGCAGACAATGAATTTTCAGCACTAAAAAAACGAAACTTCATTAACAGCTAAACTAAACGTTTCCAATGTATATTTCCACCTTTATATAGTGTAAAAAGACATCCTGAAGCCTGGGCAGTCATTAATTTGATTGTCCAATATTTCCCTTATGAGATAATGCCTCTCATAGCAAATGTGTACAGCGCGAGCTGAAAATGCATTTACAGCACTAAAAAAACAAACTTTTATAACAGCTAAACCAAACGTTTCAAATGTAAATTTCCACCTTTATATAGTGTAGAAAGGCATCCTGAAGCCTGGAAAGTCATTAATTTGATTGTCCAGTATTTCCTTCATGAGATATTGCAACACTTAGAAAAAGTGTACAGCGCCAGCAGACAATGAATTTTCAGCACTAAAAAAACGAAACTTCATTAACAGCTAAACCAAACGTTTCCAATGTAAATTTCCACATTTATAGAGTGTAAAAAGGCATCCTGAAGCCTGGGAAGTCATTAATTTGATTGTCCAGTATTTCCCTTATGAGATAATGCCTCACATAGCAAATGTGTACAGTGCGAGCTGAAAATGCATTTTCAGCACTAAAAAACCAAACTTTTATAACAGCTAAACCAAACGTTTCCAATGTACATTTCCACCTTTATATAGTGTAAAAAGACATCCTGAAGCCTGCGCAGTCATTAATTTTATTGTCCAGTATTTCCCTTTTGAGATAATGCCTCACATAGCAAATGTGTACAGTGCGAGCTGAAAATGCATTTACAGTTCTAAAAAACCAAACTTTTATAACAGCTAAACCAAACGTTTCCAATGTAAATTTCCACCTTTATATAGTGTAGAAAGGCATCCTGAAGCCTGGAAAGTCATTAATTTGATTGTCCAGTATTTCCTTCATGAGATATTGCAACACTTAGAAAAAGTGTACAGCGCCAGCAGACAATGAATTTTCAGCACTAAAAAAACGAAACTTCATTAACAGCTAAACCAAACGTTTCCAATGTAAATTTCCACATTTATAGAGTGTAAAAAGGCATCCTGAAGCCTGGGAAGTCATTAATTTGATTGTCCAGTATTTCCCTTATGAGATAATGCCTCACATAGCAAATGTGTACAGTGCGAGCTGAAAATGCATTTTCAGCACTAAAAAACCAAACTTTTATAACAGCTAAACCAAACGTTTCCAAAGTAAATTTCCACCTTTATATAGTGTAAAAAGACATCCTGAAGCCTGGGCAGTCATTAATTTGATTGTCCAGTATTTCCCTTATGAGATAATGCCTCACATAGCAAATGTGTACAGCGCGAGCTGAAAATGCATTTACAGCACTAAAAAACCAAACTTTTATAACAGCTAAACCAAACGTTTCCAATGTAAATTTCCACCTTTATATAGTGTAAAAAGACATCCTGAAGCCTGGGCAGTCATTAATTTGATTGTCCAATATTTCCCTTATGAGATAATGCCTCTCATAGCAAATGTGTACAGCGCGAGCTGAAAATGCATTTACAGCACTAAAAAACCAAACTTTTATAACAGCAAAACCAAACGTTTCAAATGTAAATTTCCACCTTTATATAGTGTAGAAAGGCATCCTGAAGCCTGGAAAGTCATTAATTTGATTGTCCAGTATTTCCTTCATGAGATATTGCAACACTTAGAAAAAGTGTACAGCGCCAGCAGACAATGAATTTTCAGCACTAAAAAAACGAAACTTCATTAACAGCTAAACCAAACGTTTCCAATGTAAATTTCCACATTTATAGAGTGTAAAAAGGCATCCTGGAGCCTGGGAAGTCATTAATTTGATTGTCCAGTATTTCCCTTATGAGATAATGCCTCACATAGCAAATGTGTACAGTGCGAGCTGAAAATGCATTTTCAGCACTAAAAAACCAAACTTTTATAACAGCTAAACCAAACGTTTCCAATGTACATTTCCACCTTTATATAGTGTAAAAAGGCATCCTGAAGCCTGGAAAGTCATTAATTTGATTGTCCAGTATTTCCTTCATGAGATATTGCAACACTTAGAAAAAGTGTACAGCGCCAGCAGACAATGAATTTTCAGCACTAAAAAAACGAAACTTCATTAACAGCTAAACTAATCGTTTCCAATGTAAATTTCCACCCTTATATAGTGTAAAAAGACATCCTGAAGCCTGGGCAGTCATTAATTTGATTGTCCAATATTTCCCTTATGAGATAATGCCTCTCATAGCAAATGTGTACAGCGCGAGCTGAAAATGCATTTACAGCACTAAAAAACCAAACTTTTATAACAGCTAAACCAAACGTTTCCAATGTAAATTTCCACCTTTATATAGTGTAGAAAGGCATCCTGAAGCCTGGAAAGTCATTAATTTGATTGTCCAGTATTTCCTTCATGAGATATTGCAACACTTAGAAAAAGTGTACAGCGCCAGCAGACAATGAATTTTCAGCACTAAAAAAACGAAACTTCATTAACAGCTAAACTAAACGTTTCCAATGTAAATTTCCACCTTTATATAGTGTAAAAAGACATCCTGAAGCCTGGGCAGCCATTAATTTGATTGTCCAATATTTCCCTTATGAGATAATGCCTCTCATAGCAAATGTGTACAGCGCGAGCTGAAAATGCATTTACAGCACTAAAAAACCAAACTTTTATAACAGCTAAACCAAACGTTTCCAATGTAAATTTCCACCTTTATATAGTGTAAAAAGACATCCTGAAGCCTGGGCAGTCATTAATTTGATTGTCCAATATTTCCCTTATGAGATAATGCCTCTCATAGCAAATGTGTACAGCGCGAGCTGAAAATGCATTTACAGCACTAAAAAACCAAACTTTTATAACAGCTAAACCAAACGTTTCCAATGTAAATTTCCACCTTTATATAGTGTAGAAAGGCATCCTGAAGCCTGGAAAGTCATTAATTTGATTGTCCAGTATTTCCTTCATGAGATATTGCAACACTTAGAAAAAGTGTACAGCGCCAGCAGACAATGAATTTTCAGCACTAAAAAAACGAAACTTCATTAACAGCTAAACCAAACGTTTCCAATGTAAATTTCCACATTTATAGAGTGTAAAAAGGCATCCTGAAGCCTGGGAAGTCATTAATTTGATTGTCCAGTATTTCCCTTATGAGATAATGCCTCACATAGCAAATGTGTACAGTGCGAGCTGAAAATGCATTTTCAGCACTAAAAAACCAAACTTTTATAACAGCTAAACCAAACGTTTCCAATGTAAATTTCCACCTTTATATAGTGTAAAAAGACATCCTGAAGCCTGGGCAGTCATTAATTAGATTGTCCAGTATTTCCCTTATGAGATAATGCCTCACATAGCAAATGTGTACAGCGCGAGCTGAAAATGCATTTTACAGCACTAAAAAACCAAACTTTTATAACAGCTAAACCAAACGTTTCCAATGTAAATTTCCACCTTTATATAGTGTAGAAAGGCATACTGAAGCCTGGGCAGTCATTAATTTGATTGTCCAATATTTCCCTTATGAGATAATGCCTCTCATAGCAAATGTGTACAGCGCGAGCTGAAAATGCATTTACAGCACTAAAAAACCAAACTTTTATAACAGCTAAACCAAACGTTTCCGATGTAAATTTCCACCTTTATATAGTGTAGAAAGGCATACTGAAGCCTGGAAAGTCATTAATTTGATTGTCCAGTATTTCCTTCATGAGATATTGCAACACTTAGAAAAAGTGTTCAGCGCCAGCAGACAATGAATTTTCAGCACTAAAAAAACGAAACTTCATTAACAGCTAAACTAAACGTTTCCAATGTATATTTCCACCTTTATATAGTGTAAAAAGACATCCTGAAGCCTGGGCAGTCATTAATTTGATTGTCCAATATTTCCCTTATGAGATAATGCCTCTCATAGCAAATGTGTACAGCGCGAGCTGAAAATGCATTTACAGCACTAAAAAACCAAACTTTTATAACAGCTAAACCAAACGTTTCAAATGTAAATTTCCACCTTTATATAGTGTAGAAAGGCATCCTGAAGCCTGGAAAGTCATTAATTTGATTGTCCAGTATTTCCTTCATGAGATATTGCAACACTTAGAAAAAGTGTACAGCGCCAGCAGACAATGAATTTTCAGCACTAAAAAAACGAAACTTCATTAACAGCTAAACCAAACGTTTCCAATGTAAATTTCCACATTTATAGAGTGTAAAAAGGCATCCTGAAGCCTGGGAAGTCATTAATTTGATTGTCCAGTATTTCCCTTATGAGATAATGCCTCACATAGCAAATGTGTACAGTGCGAGCTGAAAATGCATTTTCAGCACTAAAAAACCAAACTTTTATAACAGCTAAACCAAACGTTTCCAAAGTAAATTTCCACCTTTATATAGTGTAAAAAGACATCCTGAAGCCTGGGCAGTCATTAATTTGATTGTCCAGTATTTCCCTTATGAGATAATGCCTCACATAGCAAATGTGTACAGCGCGAGCTGAAAATGCATTTACAGCACTAAAAAACCAAACTCTTATAACAGCTAAACCAAACGTTTCCAATGTAAATTTCCACCTTTATATAGTGTAAAAAGACATCCTGAAGCCTGGGCAGTCATTAATTTGATTGTCCAATATTTCCCTTATGAGATAATGCCTCTCATAGCAAATGTGTACAGCGCGAGCTGAAAATGCATTTACAGCACTAAAAAACCAAACTTTTATAACAGCAAAACCAAACGTTTCCAATGTAAATTTCCACCTTTATATAGTGTAGAAAGGCATCCTGAAGCCTGGAAAGTCATTAATTTGATTGTCCAGTATTTCCTTCATGAGATATTGCAACACTTAGAAAAAGTGTACAGCGCCAGCAGACAATGAATTTTCAGCACTAAAAAAACGAAACTTCATTAACAGCTAAACCAAACGTTTCCAATGTAAAATTCCACATTTATAGAGTGTAAAAAGGCATCCTGAAGCCTGGGAAGTCATTAATTTTATTGTCCAGTATTTCCCTTATGAGATAATGCCTCACATAGCAAATGTGTACAGTGCGAGCTGAAAATGCATTTTCAGCACTAAAAAACCAAACTTTTATAACAGCTAAACCAAACGTTTCCAATGTACATTTCCACCTTTATATAGTGTAAAAAGGCATCCTGAAGCCTGGAAAGTCATTAATTTGATTGTCCAGTATTTCCTTCATGAGATATTGCAACACTTAGAAAAAGTGTACAGCGCCAGCAGACAATGAATTTTCAGCACTAAAAAAACGAAACTTCATTAACAGCTAAACTAAACGTTTCCAATGTAAATTTCCACCCTTATATAGTGTAAAAAGGCATCCTGAAGCCTGGAAAGTCATTAATTTGATTGTCCAGTATTTCCTTCATGAGATATTGCAACACTTAGAAAAAGTGTACAGCGCCAGCAGACAATGAATTTTCAGCACTAAAAAAACGAAACTTCATTAACAGCTAAACCAAACGTTTCCAATGTAAATTTCCACATTTATAGAGTGTAAAAAGGCATCCTGAAGCCTGGGAAGTCATTAATTTGATTGTCCAGTATTTCCCTTATGAGATAATGCCTCACATAGCAAATGTGTACAGTGCGAGCTGAAAATGCATTTTCAGCACTAAAAAACCAAACTTTTATAACAGCTAAACCAAACGTTTCCAAAGTAAATTTCCACCTTTATATAGTGTAAAAAGACATCCTGAAGCCTGGGCAGTCATTAATTTGATTGTCCAGTATTTCCCTTATGAGATAATGCCTCACATAGCAAATGTGTACAGCGCGAGCTGAAAATGCATTTACAGCACTAAAAAACCAAACTCTTATAACAGCTAAACCAAACGTTTCCAATGTAAATTTCCACCTTTATATAGTGTAAAAAGACATCCTGAAGCCTGGGCAGTCATTAATTTGATTGTCCAATATTTCCCTTATGAGATAATGCCTCTCATAGCAAATGTGTACAGCGCGAGCTGAAAATGCATTTACAGCACTAAAAAACCAAACTTTTATAACAGCAAAACCAAACGTTTCCAATGTAAATTTCCACCTTTATATAGTGTAGAAAGGCATCCTGAAGCCTGGAAAGTCATTAATTTGATTGTCCAGTATTTCCTTCATGAGATATTGCAACACTTAGAAAAAGTGTACAGCGCCAGCAGACAATGAATTTTCAGCACTAAAAAAACGAAACTTCATTAACAGCTAAACCAAACGTTTCCAATGTAAAATTCCACATTTATAGAGTGTAAAAAGGCATCCTGAAGCCTGGGAAGTCATTAATTTTATTGTCCAGTATTTCCCTTATGAGATAATGCCTCACATAGCAAATGTGTACAGTGCGAGCTGAAAATGCATTTTCAGCACTAAAAAACCAAACTTTTATAACAGCTAAACCAAACGTTTCCAATGTACATTTCCACCTTTATATAGTGTAAAAAGGCATCCTGAAGCCTGGAAAGTCATTAATTTGATTGTCCAGTATTTCCTTCATGAGATATTGCAACACTTAGAAAAAGTGTACAGCGCCAGCAGACAATGAATTTTCAGCACTAAAAAAACGAAACTTCATTAACAGCTAAACTAAACGTTTCCAATGTAAATTTCCACCCTTATATAGTGTAAAAAGGCATCCTGAAGCCTGGAAAGTCATTAATTTGATTGTCCAGTATTTCCTTCATGAGATATTGCAACACTTAGAAAAAGTGTACAGCGCCAGCAGACAATGAATTTTCAGCACTAAAAAAACGAAACTTCATTAACAGCTAAACCAAACGTTTCCAATGTAAAATTCCACATTTATAGAGTGTAAAAAGGCATCCTGAAGCCTGGGAAGTCATTAATTTGATTGTCCAGTATTTCCCTTATGAGATAATGCCTCACATAGCAAATGTGTACAGTGCGAGCTGAAAATGCATTTTCAGCACTAAAAAACCAAACTTTTATAACAGCTAAACCAAACGTTTCCAAAGTAAATTTCCACCTTTATATAGTGTAAACAGACATCCTGAAGCCTGGGCAGTCATTAATTTGATTGTCCAGTATTTCCCTTATGAGATAATGCCTCACATAGCAAATGTGTACAGCGCGAGCTGAAAATGCATTTACAGCACTAAAAAACCAAACTTTTATAACAGCTAAACCAAACGTTTCCAATGTAAATTTCCACCTTTATATAGTGTAAAAAGACATCCTGAAGCCTGGGCAGTCATTAATTTGATTGTCCAATATTTCCCTTATGAGATAATGCCTCTCATAGCAAATGTGTACAGCGCGAGCTGAAAATGCATTTACAGCACTAAAAAACCAAACTTTTATAACAGCTAAACCAAACGTTTCCAATGTAAATTTCCACCTTTATATAGTGTAGAAAGGCATCCTGAAGCCTGGAAAGTCATTAATTTGATTGTCCAGTATTTCCTTCATGAGATATTGCAACACTTAGAAAAAGTGTACAGCGCCAGCAGACAATGAATTTTCAGCACTAAAAAAACGAAACTTCATTAACAGCTAAACCAAACGTTTCCAATGTAAATTTCCACATTTATAGAGTGTAAAAAGGCATCCTGAAGCCTGGGAAGTCATTAATTTGATTGTCCAGTATTTCCCTTATGAGATAATGCCTCACATAGCAAATGTGTACAGCGCGAGCTGAAAATGCATTTACAGCACTAAAAAACCAAACTTTTATAACAGCTAAACCAAACGTTTCCAATGTAAATTTCCACCTTTATATAGTGTAAAAAGACATCCTGAAGCCTGGGCAGTCATTAATTTGATTGTCCAATATTTCCCTTATGAGATAATGCCTCTCATAGCAAATGTGTACAGCGCGAGCTGAAAATGCATTTACAGCACTAAAAAACCAAACTTTTATAACAGCAAAACCAAACGTTTCCAATGTAAATTTCCACCTTTATATAGTGTAGAAAGGCATCCTGAAGCCTGGAAAGTCATTAATTTGATTGTCCAGTATTTCCTTCATGAGATATTGCAACACTTAGAAAAAGTGTACAGCGCCAGCAGACAATGAATTTTCAGCACTAAAAAAACGAAACTTCATTAACAGCTAAACCAAACGTTTCCAATGTAAAATTCCACATTTATAGAGTGTAAAAAGGCATCCTGAAGCCTGGGAAGTCATTAATTTTATTGTCCAGTATTTCCCTTATGAGATAATGCCTCACATAGCAAATGTGTACAGTGCGAGCTGAAAATGCATTTTCAGCACTAAAAAACCAAACTTTTATAACAGCTAAACCAAACGTTTCCAATGTACATTTCCACCTTTATATAGTGTAAAAAGGCATCCTGAAGCCTGGAAAGTCATTAATTTGATTGTCCAGTATTTCCTTCATGAGATATTGCAACACTTAGAAAAAGTGTACAGCCCCAGCAGACAATGAATTTTCAGCACTAAAAAAACGAAACTTCATTAACAGCTAAACTAAACGTTTCCAATGTAAATTTCCACCCTTATATAGTGTAAAAAGACATCCTGAAGCCTGGGCAGTCATTAATTTGATTGTCCAATATTTCCCTTATGAGATAATGCCTCTCATAGCAAATGTGTACAGCGCGAGCTGAAAATGCATTTACAGCACTAAAAAACCAAACTTTTATAACAGCTAAACCAAACGTTTCCAATGTAAATTTCCACCTTTATATAGTGTAGAAAGGCATCCTGAAGCCTGGAAAGTCATTAATTTGATTGTCCAGTATTTCCTTCATGAGATATTGCAACACTTAGAAAAAGTGTACAGCGCCAGCAGACAATGAATTTTCAGCACTAAAAAAACGAAACTTCATTAACAGCTAAACTAAACGTTTCCAATGTAAATTTCCACCTTTATATAGTGTAAAAAGGCATCCTGGAGCCTGGGAAGTCATTAATTTGATTGTCCAGTATTTCCCTTATGAGATAATGCCTCACATAGCAAATGTGTACAGTGCGAGCTGAAAATGCATTTTCAGCACTAAAAAACCAAACTTTTATAACAGCTAAACCAAACGTTTCCAATGTACATTTCCACCTTTATATAGTGTAAAAAGGCATCCTGAAGCCTGGAAAGTCATTAATTTGATTGTCCAGTATTTCCTTCATGAGATATTGCAACACTTAGAAAAAGTGTACAGCGCCAGCAGACAATGAATTTTCAGCACTAAAAAAACGAAACTTCATTAACAGCTAAACTAAACGTTTCCAATGTAAATTTCCACCCTTATATAGTGTAAAAAGACATCCTGAAGCCTGGGCAGTCATTAATTTGATTGTCCAATATTTCCCTTATGAGATAATGCCTCACATAGCAAATGTGTACAGTGCGAGCTGAAAATGCATTTTCAGCACTAAAAAACCAAACTTTTATAACAGCTAAACCAAACGTTTCCAATGTACATTTCCACCTTTATATAGTGTAAAAAGGCATCCTGAAGCCTGGAAAGTCATTAATTTGATTGTCCAGTATTTCCTTCATGAGATATTGCAACACTTAGAAAAAGTGTACAGCGCCAGCAGACAATGAATTTTCAGCACTAAAAAAACGAAACTTCATTAACAGCTAAACCAAACGTTTCCAATGTAAATTTCCACATTTATAGAGTGTAAAAAGGCATCCTGGAGCCTGGGAAGTCATTAATTTGATTGTCCAGTATTTCCCTTATGAGATAATGCCTCACATAGCAAATGTGTACAGTGCGAGCTGAAAATGCATTTTCAGCACTAAAAAACCAAACTTTTATAACAGCTAAACCAAACGTTTCCAATGTACATTTCCACCTTTATATAGTGTAAAAAGGCATCCTGAAGCCTGGAAAGTCATTAATTTGATTGTCCAGTATTTCCTTCATGAGATATTGCAACACTTAGAAAAAGTGTACAGCGCCAGCAGACAATGAATTTTCAGCACTAAAAAAACGAAACTTCATTAACAGCTAAACTAATCGTTTCCAATGTAAATTTCCACCCTTATATAGTGTAAAAAGACATCCTGAAGCCTGGGCAGTCATTAATTTGATTGTCCAATATTTCCCTTATGAGATAATGCCTCTCATAGCAAATGTGTACAGCGCGAGCTGAAAATGCATTTACAGCACTAAAAAACCAAACTTTTATAACAGCTAAACCAAACGTTTCCAATGTAAATTTCCACCTTTATATAGTGTAGAAAGGCATCCTGAAGCCTGGAAAGTCATTAATTTGATTGTCCAGTATTTCCTTCATGAGATATTGCAACACTTAGAAAAAGTGTACAGCGCCAGCAGACAATGAATTTTCAGCACTAAAAAAACGAAACTTCATTAACAGCTAAACTAAACGTTTCCAATGTAAATTTCCACCTTTATATGGTGTAAAAAGACATCCTGAAGCCTGGGCAGCCATTAATTTGATTGTCCAATATTTCCCTTATGAGATAATGCCTCTCATAGCAAATGTGTACAGCGCGAGCTGAAAATGCATTTACAGCACTAAAAAACCAAACTTTTATAACAGCTAAACCAAACGTTTCCAATGTAAATTTCCACCTTTATATAGTGTAAAAAGACATCCTGAAGCCTGGGCAGTCATTAATTTGATTGTCCAATATTTCCCTTATGAGATAATGCCTCTCATAGCAAATGTGTACAGCGCGAGCTGAAAATGCATTTACAGCACTAAAAAACCAAACTTTTATAACAGCTAAACCAAACGTTTCCAATGTAAATTTCCACCTTTATATAGTGTAGAAAGGCATCCTGAAGCCTGGAAAGTCATTAATTTGATTGTCCAGTATTTCCTTCATGAGATATTGCAACACTTAGAAAAAGTGTACAGCGCCAGCAGACGATGAATTTTCAGCACTAAAAAAACGAAACTTCATTAACAGCTAAACCAAACGTTTCCAATGTAAATTTCCACATTTATAGAGTGTAAAAAGGCATCCTGAAGCCTGGGAAGTCATTAATTTGATTGTCCAGTATTTCCCTTATGAGATAATGCCTCACATAGCAAATGTGTACAGTGCGAGCTGAAAATGCATTTTCAGCACTAAAAAACCAAACTTTTATAACAGCTAAACCAAACGTTTCCAATGTAAATTTCCACCTTTATATAGTGTAAAAAGACATCCTGAAGCCTGGGCAGTCATTAATTAGATTGTCCAGTATTTCCCTTATGAGATAATGCCTCACATAGCAAATGTGTACAGCGCGAGCTGAAAATGCATTTTACAGCACTAAAAAACCAAACTTTTATAACAGCTAAACCAAACGTTTCCAATGTAAATTTCCACCTTTATATAGTGTAGAAAGGCATACTGAAGCCTGGGCAGTCATTAATTTGATTGTCCAATATTTCCCTTATGAGATAATGCCTCTCATAGCAAATGTGTACAGCGCGAGCTGAAAATGCATTTACAGCACTAAAAAAACAAACTTTTATAACAGCTAAACCAAACGTTTCCGATGTAAATTTCCACCTTTATATAGTGTAGAAAGGCATACTGAAGCCTGGAAAGTCATTAATTTGATTGTCCAGTATTTCCTTCATGAGATATTGCAACACTTAGAAAAAGTGTTCAGCGCCAGCAGACAATGAATTTTCAGCACTAAAAAAACGAAACTTCATTAACAGCTAAACTAAACGTTTCCAATGTATATTTCCACCTTTATATAGTGTAAAAAGACATCCTGAAGCCTGGGCAGTCATTAATTTGATTGTCCAATATTTCCCTTATGAGATAATGCCTCTCATAGCAAATGTGTACAGCGCGAGCTGAAAATGCATTTACAGCACTAAAAAACCAAACTTTTATAACAGCTAAACCAAACGTTTCAAATGTAAATTTCCACCTTTATATAGTGTAGAAAGGCATCCTGAAGCCTGGAAAGTCATTAATTTGATTGTCCAGTATTTCCTTCATGAGATATTGCAACACTTAGAAAAAGTGTACAGCGCCAGCAGACAATGAATTTTCAGCACTAAAAAAACGAAACTTCATTAACAGCTAAACCAAACGTTTCCAATGTAAATTTCCACATTTATAGAGTGTAAAAAGGCATCCTGAAGCCTGGGAAGTCATTAATTTGATTGTCCAGTATTTCCCTTATGAGATAATGCCTCACATAGCAAATGTGTACAGTGCGAGCTGAAAATGCATTTTCAGCACTAAAAAACCAAACTTTTATAACAGCTAAACCAAACGTTTCCAAAGTAAATTTCCACCTTTATATAGTGTAAAAAGACATCCTGAAGCCTGGGCAGTCATTAATTTGATTGTCCAGTATTTCCCTTATGAGATAATGCCTCACATAGCAAATGTGTACAGCGCGAGCTGAAAATGCATTTACAGCACTAAAAAACCAAACTTTTATAACAGCTAAACCAAACGTTTCCAATGTAAATTTCCACCTTTATATAGTGTAAAAAGACATCCTGAAGCCTGGGCAGTCATTAATTTGATTGTCCAATATTTCCCTTATGAGATAATGCCTCTCATAGCAAATGTGTACAGCGCGAGCTGAAAATGCATTTACAGCACTAAAAAACCAAACTTTTATAACAGCAAAACCAAACGTTTCCAATGTAAATTTCCACCTTTATATAGTGTAGAAAGGCATCCTGAAGCCTGGAAAGTCATTAATTTGATTGTCCAGTATTTCCTTCATGAGATATTGCAACACTTAGAAAAAGTGTACAGCGCCAGCAGACAATGAATTTTCAGCACTAAAAAAACGAAACTTCATTAACAGCTAAACCAAACGTTTCCAATGTAAAATTCCACATTTATAGAGTGTAAAAAGGCATCCTGAAGCCTGGGAAGTCATTAATTTTATTGTCCAGTATTTCCCTTATGAGATAATGCCTCACATAGCAAATGTGTACAGTGCGAGCTGAAAATGCATTTTCAGCACTAAAAAACCAAACTTTTATAACAGCTAAACCAAACGTTTCCAATGTACATTTCCACCTTTATATAGTGTAAAAAGGCATCCTGAAGCCTGGAAAGTCATTAATTTGATTGTCCAGTATTTCCTTCATGAGATATTGCAACACTTAGAAAAAGTGTACAGCGCCAGCAGACAATGAATTTTCAGCACTAAAAAAACGAAACTTCATTAACAGCTAAACTAAACGTTTCCAATGTAAATTTCCACCCTTATATAGTGTAAAAAGACATCCTGAAGCCTGGGCAGTCATTAATTTGATTGTCCAATATTTCCCTTATGAGATAATGCCTCTCATAGCAAATGTGTACAGCGCGAGCTGAAAATGCATTTACAGCACTAAAAAACCAAACTTTTATAACAGCTAAACCAAACGTTTCCAATGTAAATTTCCACCTTTATATAGTGTAGAAAGGCATCCTGAAGCCTGGAAAGTCATTAATTTGATTGTCCAGTATTTCCTTCATGAGATATTGCAACACTTAGAAAAAGTGTACAGCGCCAGCAGACAATGAATTTTCAGCACTAAAAAAACGAAACTTCATTAACAGCTAAACTAAACGTTTCCAATGTAAATTTCCACCTTTATATAGTGTAAAAAGGCATCCTGGAGCCTGGGAAGTCATTAATTTGATTGTCCAGTATTTCCCTTATGAGATAATGCCTCACATAGCAAATGTGTACAGTGCGAGCTGAAAATGCATTTTCAGCACTAAAAAACCAAACTTTTATAACAGCTAAACCAAACGTTTCCAATGTACATTTCCACCTTTATATAGTGTAAAAAGGCATCCTGAAGCCTGGAAAGTCATTAATTTGATTGTCCAGTATTTCCTTCATGAGATATTGCAACACTTAGAAAAAGTGTACAGCGCCAGCAGACAATGAATTTTCAGCACTAAAAAAACGAAACTTCATTAACAGCTAAACTAAACGTTTCCAATGTAAATTTCCACCCTTATATAGTGTAAAAAGACATCCTGAAGCCTGGGCAGTCATTAATTTGATTGTCCAATATTTCCCTTATGAGATAATGCCTCTCATAGCAAATGTGTACAGCGCGAGCTGAAAATGCATTTACAGCACTAAAAAACCAAACTTTTATAACAGCTAAACCAAACGTTTCCAATGTAAATTTCCACCTTTATATAGTGTAAAAAGACATCCTGAAGCCTGGGCAGTCATTAATTTGATTGTCCAATATTTCCCTTATGAGATAATGCCTCTCATAGCAAATGTGTACAGCGCGAGCTGAAAATGCATTTACAGCACTAAAAAACCAAACTTTTATAACAGCTAAACCAAACGTTTCCAATGTAAATTTCCACCTTTATATAGTGTAGAAAGGCATCCTGAAGCCTGGAAAGTCATTAATTTGATTGTCCAGTATTTCCTTCATGAGATATTGCAACACTTAGAAAAAGTGTACAGCGCCAGCAGACAATGAATTTTCAGCACTAAAAAAACGAAACTTCATTAACAGCTAAACCAAACGTTTCCAATGTAAATTTCCACATTTATAGAGTGTAAAAAGGCATCCTGAAGCCTGGGAAGTCATTAATTTGATTGTCCAGTATTTCCCTTATGAGATAATGCCTCACATAGCAAATGTGTACAGTGCGAGCTGAAAATGCATTTTCAGCACTAAAAAACCAAACTTTTATAACAGCTAAACCAAACGTTTCCAATGTACATTTCCACCTTTATATAGTGTAAAAAGGCATCCTGAAGCCTGGAAAGTCATTAATTTGATTGTCCAGTATTTCCTTCATGAGATATTGCAACACTTAGAAAAAGTGTACAGCGCCAGCAGACAATGAATTTTCAGCACTAAAAAAACGAAACTTCATTAACAGCTAAACTAAACGTTTCCAATGTAAATTTCCACCCTTATATAGTGTAAAAAGACATCCTGAAGCCTGGGCAGTCATTAATTTGATTGTCCAATATTTCCCTTATGAGATAATGCCTCTCATAGCAAATGTGTACAGCGCGAGCTGAAAATGCATTTACAGCACTAAAAAACCAAACTTTTATAACAGCTAAACCAAACGTTTCCAATGTAAATTTCCACCTTTATATAGTGTAGAAAGGCATCCTGAAGCCTGGAAAGTCATTAATTTGATTGTCCAGTATTTCCTTCATGAGATATTGCAACACTTAGAAAAAGTGTACAGCGCCAGCAGACAATGAATTTTCAGCACTAAAAAAACGAAACTTCATTAACAGCTAAACTAAACGTTTCCAATGTAAATTTCCACCTTTATATAGTGTAAAAAGGCATCCTGGAGCCTGGGAAGTCATTAATTTGATTGTCCAGTATTTCCCTTATGAGATAATGCCTCACATAGCAAATGTGTACAGTGCGAGCTGAAAATGCATTTTCAGCACTAAAAAACCAAACTTTTATAACAGCTAAACCAAACGTTTCCAATGTACATTTCCACCTTTATATAGTGTAAAAAGGCATCCTGAAGCCTGGAAAGTCATTAATTTGATTGTCCAGTATTTCCTTCATGAGATATTGCAACACTTAGAAAAAGTGTACAGCGCCAGCAGACAATGAATTTTCAGCACTAAAAAAACGAAACTTCATTAACAGCTAAACTAAACGTTTCCAATGTAAATTTCCACCCTTATATAGTGTAAAAAGACATCCTGAAGCCTGGGCAGTCATTAATTTGATTGTCCAATATTTCCCTTATGAGATAATGCCTCTCATAGCAAATGTGTACAGCGCGAGCTGAAAATGCATTTACAGCACTAAAAAACCAAACTTTTATAACAGCTAAACCAAACGTTTCCAATGTAAATTTCCACCTTTATATAGTGTAAAAAGACATCCTGAAGCCTGGGCAGTCATTAATTTGATTGTCCAATATTTCCCTTATGAGATAATGCCTCTCATAGCAAATGTGTACAGCGCGAGCTGAAAATGCATTTACAGCACTAAAAAACCAAACTTTTATAACAGCTAAACCAAACGTTTCCAATGTAAATTTCCACCTTTATATAGTGTAGAAAGGCATCCTGAAGCCTGGAAAGTCATTAATTTGATTGTCCAGTATTTCCTTCATGAGATATTGCAACACTTAGAAAAAGTGTACAGCGCCAGCAGACAATGAATTTTCAGCACTAAAAAAACGAAACTTCATTAACAGCTAAACCAAACGTTTCCAATGTAAATTTCCACATTTATAGAGTGTAAAAAGGCATCCTGAAGCCTGGGAAGTCATTAATTTGATTGTCCAGTATTTCCCTTATGAGATAATGCCTCACATAGCAAATGTGTACAGTGCGAGCTGAAAATGCATTTTCAGCACTAAAAAACCAAACTTTTATAACAGCTAAACCAAACGTTTCCAATGTAAATTTCCACCTTTATATAGTGTAAAAAGACATCCTGAAGCCTGGGCAGTCATTAATTAGATTGTCCAGTATTTCCCTTATGAGATAATGCCTCACATAGCAAATGTGTACAGCGCGAGCTGAAAATGCATTTTACAGCACTAAAAAACCAAACTTTTATAACAGCTAAACCAAACGTTTCCAATGTAAATTTCCACCTTTATATAGTGTAAAAAGACATCCTGAAGCCTGGGCAGTCATTAATTTGATTGTCCAATATTTCCCTTATGAGATAATGCCTCTCATAGCAAATGTGTACAGCGCGAGCTGAAAATGCATTTACAGCACTAAAAAACCAAACTTTTATAACAGCTAAACCAAACGTTTCCGATGTAAATTTCCACCTTTATATAGTGTAGAAAGGCATACTGAAGCCTGGAAAGTCATTAATTTGATTGTCCAGTATTTCCTTCATGAGATATTGCAACACTTAGAAAAAGTGTTCAGCGCCAGCAGACAATGAATTTTCAGCACTAAAAAAACGAAACTTCATTAACAGCTAAACTAAACGTTTCCAATGTATATTTCCACCTTTATATAGTGTAAAAAGACATCCTGAAGCCTGGGCAGTCATTAATTTGATTGTCCAATATTTCCCTTATGAGATAATGCCTCTCATAGCAAATGTGTACAGCGCGAGCTGAAAATGCATTTACAGCACTAAAAAACCAAACTTTTATAACAGCTAAACCAAACGTTTCAAATGTAAATTTCCACCTTTATATAGTGTAGAAAGGCATCCTGAAGCCTGGAAAGTCATTAATTTGATTGTCCAGTATTTCCTTCATGAGATATTGCAACTCTTAGAAAAAGTGTACAGCGCCAGCAGACAATGAATTTTCAGCACTAAAAAAACGAAAATTCATTAACAGCTAAACCAAACGTTTCCAATGTAAATTTCCACATTTATAGAGTGTAAAAAGGCATCCTGAAGCCTGGGAAGTCATTAATTTGATTGTCCAGTATTTCCCTTATGAGATAATGCCTCACATAGCAAATGTGTACAGTGCGAGCTGAAAATGCATTTTCAGCACTAAAAAACCAAACTTTTATAACAGCTAAACCAAACGTTTCCAAAGTAAATTTCCACCTTTATATAGTGTAAAAAGACATCCTGAAGCCTGGGCAGTCATTAATTTGATTGTCCAGTATTTCCCTTATGAGATAATGCCTCACATAGCAAATGTGTACAGCGCGAGCTGAAAATGCATTTACAGCACTAAAAAACCAAACTTTTATAACAGCTAAACCAAACGTTTCCAATGTAAATTTCCACCTTTATATAGTGTAAAAAGACATCCTGAAGCCTGGGCAGTCATTAATTTGATTGTCCAATATTTCCCTTATGAGATAATGCCTCTCATAGCAAATGTGTACAGCGCGAGCTGAAAATGCATTTACAGCACTAAAAAACCAAACTTTTATAACAGCTAAACCAAACGTTTCCAATGTACATTTCCACCTTTATATAGTGTAAAAAGGCATCCTGAAGCCTGGAAAGTCATTAATTTGATTGTCCAGTATTTCCTTCATGAGATATTGCAACACTTAGAAAAAGTGTACAGCGCCAGCAGACAATGAATTTTCAGCACTAAAAAAACTAAACTTCATTAACAGCTAAACTAAACGTTTCCAATGTAAATTTCCACCCTTATATAGTGTAAAAAGACATCCTGAAGCCTGGGCAGTCATTAATTTGATTGTCCAATATTTCCCTTATGAGATAATGCCTCTCATGGCAAATGTGTACAGCGCGAGCTGAAAATGCATTTACAGCACTAAAAAACCAAACTTTTATAACAGCTAAACCAAACGTTTCCAATGTAAATTTCCACCTTTATATAGTGTAGAAAGGCATCCTGAAGCCTGGAAAGTCATTAATTTGATTGTCCAGTATTTCCTTCATGAGATATTGCAACACTTAGAAAAAGTGTACAGCGCCAGCAGACAATGAATTTTCAGCACTAAAAAAACGAAACTTCATTAACAGCTAAACTAAACGTTTCCAATGTAAATTTCCACATTTATAGAGTGTAAAAAGGCATCCTGGAGCCTGGGAAGTCATTAATTTGATTGTCCAGTATTTCCCTTATGAGATAATGCCTCACATAGCAAATGTGTACAGTGCGAGCTGAAAATGCATTTTCAGCACTAAAAAACCAAACTTTTATAACAGCTAAACCAAACGTTTCCAATGTACATTTCCACCTTTATATAGTGTAAAAAGGCATCCTGAAGCCTGGAAAGTCATTAATTTGATTGTCCAGTATTTCCTTCATGAGATATTGCAACACTTAGAAAAAGTGTACAGCGCCAGCAGACAATGAATTTTCAGCACTAAAAAAACGAAACTTCATTAACAGCTAAACTAATCGTTTCCAATGTAAATTTCCACCCTTATATAGTGTAAAAAGACATCCTGAAGCCTGGGCAGTCATTAATTTGATTGTCCAATATTTCCCTTATGAGATAATGCCTCTCATAGCAAATGTGTACAGCGCGAGCTGAAAATGCATTTACAGCACTAAAAAACCAAACTTTTATAACAGCTAAACCAAACGTTTCCAATGTAAATTTCCACCTTTATATAGTGTAGAAAGGCATCCTGAAGCCTGGAAAGTCATTAATTTGATTGTCCAGTATTTCCTTCATGAGATATTGCAACACTTAGAAAAAGTGTACAGCGCCAGCAGACAATGAATTTTCAGCACTAAAAAAACGAAACTTCATTAACAGCTAAACTAAACGTTTCCAATGTAAATTTCCACCTTTATATAGTGTAAAAAGACATCCTGAAGCCTGGGCAGCCATTAATTTGATTGTCCAATATTTCCCTTATGAGATAATGCCTCTCATAGCAAATGTGTACAGCGCGAGCTGAAAATGCATTTACAGCACTAAAAAACCAAACTTTTATAACAGCTAAACCAAACGTTTCCAATGTAAATTTCCACCTTTATATAGTGTAAAAAGACATCCTGAAGCCTGGGCAGTCATTAATTTGATTGTCCAATATTTCCCTTATGAGATAATGCCTCTCATAGCAAATGTGTACAGCGCGAGCTGAAAATGCATTTACAGCACTAAAAAACCAAACTTTTATAACAGCTAAACCAAACGTTTCCAATGTAAATTTCCACCTTTATATAGTGTAGAAAGGCATCCTGAAGCCTGGAAAGTCATTAATTTGATTGTCCAGTATTTCCTTCATGAGATATTGCAACACTTAGAAAAAGTGTACAGCGCCAGCAGACAATGAATTTTCAGCACTAAAAAAACGAAACTTCATTAACAGCTAAACCAAACGTTTCCAATGTAAATTTCCACATTTATAGAGTGTAAAAAGGCATCCTGAAGCCTGGGAAGTCATTAATTTGATTGTCCAGTATTTCCCTTATGAGATAATGCCTCACATAGCAAATGTGTACAGTGCGAGCTGAAAATGCATTTTCAGCACTAAAAAACCAAACTTTTATAACAGCTAAACCAAACGTTTCCAATGTAAATTTCCACCTTTATATAGTGTAAAAAGACATCCTGAAGCCTGGGCAGTCATTAATTAGATTGTCCAGTATTTCCCTTATGAGATAATGCCTCACATAGCAAATGTGTACAGCGCGAGCTGAAAATGCATTTTACAGCATTAAAAAACCAAACTTTTATAACAGCTAAACCAAACGTTTCCAATGTAAATTTCCACCTTTATATAGTGTAAAAAGACATCCTGAAGCCTGGGCAGTCATTAATTTGATTGTCCAATATTTCCCTTATGAGATAATGCCTCTCATAGCAAATGTGTACAGCGCGAGCTGAAAATGCATTTACAGCACTAAAAAACCAAACTTTTATAACAGCTAAACCAAACGTTTCCAATGTAAATTTCCACCTTTATATAGTGTAGAAAGGCATACTGAAGCCTGGAAAGTCATTAATTTGATTGTCCAGTATTTCCTTCATGAGATATTGCAACACTTAGAAAAAGTGTTCAGCGCCAGCAGACAATGAATTTTCAGCACTAAAAAAACGAAACTTCATTAACAGCTAAACTAAACGTTTCCAATGTATATTTCCACCTTTATATAGTGTAAAAAGACATCCTGAAGCCTGGGCAGTCATTAATTTGATTGTCCAATATTTCCCTTATGAGATAATGCCTCTCATAGCAAATGTGTACAGCGCGAGCTGAAAATGCATTTACAGCACTAAAAAACCAAACTTTTATAACAGCTAAACCAAACGTTTCAAATGTAAATTTCCACCTTTATATAGTGTAGAAAGGCATCCTGAAGCCTGGAAAGTCATTAATTTGATTGTCCAGTATTTCCTTCATGAGATATTGCAACACTTAGAAAAAGTGTACAGCGCCAGCAGACAATGAATTTTCAGCACTAAAAAAACGAAACTTCATTAACAGCTAAACCAAACGTTTCCAATGTAAATTTCCACATTTATAGAGTGTAAAAAGGCATCCTGAAGCCTGGGAAGTCATTAATTTGATTGTCCAGTATTTCCCTTATGAGATAATGCCTCACATAGCAAATGTGTACAGTGCGAGCTGAAAATGCATTTTCAGCACTAAAAAACCAAACTTTTATAACAGCTAAACCAAACGTTTCCAATGTACATTTCCACCTTTATATAGTGTAAAAAGACATCCTGAAGCCTGGGCAGTCATTAATTTGATTGTCCAATATTTCCCTTATGAGATAATGCCTCTCATAGCAAATGTGTACAGCGCGAGCTGAAAATGCATTTACAGCAATAAAAAACCAAACTTTTATAACAGCTAAACCAAACGTTTCCAATGTAAATTTCCACCTTTATATAGTGTAGAAAGGCATCCTGAAGCCTGGAAAGTCATTAATTTGATTGTCCAGTATTTCCTTCATGAGATATTGCAACACTTAGAAAAAGTGTACAGCGCCAGCAGACAATGAATTTTCAGCACTAAAAAAAACGAAACTTCATTAACAGCTAAACTAAACGTTTCCAATGTAAATTTCCACCTTTATATAGTGTAAAAATACATCCTGAAGCCTGCGCAGTCATTAATTTGATTGTCCAATATTTCCCTTATGAGATAATGCCTCTCATAGCAAATGTGTACAGCGCGAGCTGAAAATGCATTTACAGCACTAAAAAACCAAACTTTTATAACAGCTAAACCAAACGTTTCCAATGTAAATTTCCACCTTTATATAGTGTAGAAAGGCATCCTGAAGCCTGGAAAGTCATTAATTTGATTGTCCAGTATTTCCTTCATGAGATATTGCAACACTTAGAAAAAGTGTACAGCGCCAGCAGACAATGAATTTTCAGCACTAAAAAAACGAAACTACATTAACAGCTAAACCAAACGTTTCCAATGTAAAATTCCACATTTATAGAGTGTAAAAAGGCATCCTGAAGCCTGGGAAGTCATTAATTTTATTGTCCAGTATTTCCCTTATGAGATAATGCCTCACATAGCAAATGTGTACAGTGCGAGCTGAAAATGCATTTACAGTTCTAAAAAACCAAACTTTTATAACAGCTAAACCAAACGTTTCCAATGTAAATTTCCACCTTTATATAGTGTAGAAAGGCATCCTGAAGCCTGGAAAGTCATTAATTTGATTGTCCAGTATTTCCTTCATGAGATATTGCAACACTTAGAAAAAGTGTACAGCGCCAGCAGACAATGAATTTTCAGCACTAAAAAAACGAAACTTCATTAACAGCTAAACCAAACGTTTCCAATGTAAATTTCCACATTTATAGAGTGTAAAAAGGCATCCTGAAGCCTGGGAAGTCATTAATTTGATTGTCCAGTATTTCCCTTATGAGATAATGCCTCACATAGCAAATGTGTACAGTGCGAGCTGAAAATGCATTTTCAGCACTAAAAAACCAAACTTTTATAACAGCTAAACCAAACGTTTCCAAAGTAAATTTCCACCTTTATATAGTGTAAAAAGACATCCTGAAGCCTGGGCAGTCATTAATTTGATTGTCCAGTATTTCCCTTATGAGATAATGCCTCACATAGCAAATGTGTACAGCGCGAGCTGAAAATGCATTTACAGCACTAAAAAACCAAACTTTTATAACAGCTAAACCAAACGTTTCCAATGTAAATTTCCACCTTTATATAGTGTAAAAAGACATCCTGAAGCCTGGGCAGTCATTAATTTGATTGTCCAATATTTCCCTTATGAGATAATGCCTCTCATAGCAAATGTGTACAGCGCGAGCTGAAAATGCATTTACAGCACTAAAAAACCAAACTTTTATAACAGCAAAACCAAACGTTTCAAATGTAAATTTCCACCTTTATATAGTGTAGAAAGGCATCCTGAAGCCTGGAAAGTCATTAATTTGATTGTCCAGTATTTCCTTCATGAGATATTGCAACACTTAGAAAAAGTGTACAGCGCCAGCAGACAATGAATTTTCAGCACTAAAAAAACGAAACTTCATTAACAGCTAAACCAAACGTTTCCAATGTAAATTTCCACATTTATAGAGTGTAAAAAGGCATCCTGGAGCCTGGGAAGTCATTAATTTGATTGTCCAGTATTTCCCTTATGAGATAATGCCTCACATAGCAAATGTGTACAGTGCGAGCTGAAAATGCATTTTCAGCACTAAAAAACCAAACTTTTATAACAGCTAAACCAAACGTTTCCAATGTACATTTCCACCTTTATATAGTGTAAAAAGGCATCCTGAAGCCTGGAAAGTCATTAATTTGATTGTCCAGTATTTCCTTCATGAGATATTGCAACACTTAGAAAAAGTGTACAGCGCCAGCAGACAATGAATTTTCAGCACTAAAAAAACGAAACTTCATTAACAGCTAAACTAATCGTTTCCAATGTAAATTTCCACCCTTATATAGTGTAAAAAGACATCCTGAAGCCTGGGCAGTCATTAATTTGATTGTCCAATATTTCCCTTATGAGATAATGCCTCTCATAGCAAATGTGTACAGCGCGAGCTGAAAATGCATTTACAGCACTAAAAAACCAAACTTTTATAACAGCTAAACCAAACGTTTCCAATGTAAATTTCCACCTTTATATAGTGTAGAAAGGCATCCTGAAGCCTGGAAAGTCATTAATTTGATTGTCCAGTATTTCCTTCATGAGATATTGCAACACTTAGAAAAAGTGTACAGCGCCAGCAGACAATGAATTTTCAGCACTAAAAAAACGAAACTTCATTAACAGCTAAACTAAACGTTTCCAATGTAAATTTCCACCTTTATATAGTGTAAAAAGACATCCTGAAGCCTGGGCAGCCATTAATTTGATTGTCCAATATTTCCCTTATGAGATAATGCCTCTCATAGCAAATGTGTACAGCGCGAGCTGAAAATGCATTTACAGCACTAAAAAACCAAACTTTTATAACAGCTAAACCAAACGTTTCCAATGTAAATTTCCACCTTTATATAGTGTAAAAAGACATCCTGAAGCCTGGGCAGTCATTAATTTGATTGTCCAATATTTCCCTTATGAGATAATGCCTCTCATAGCAAATGTGTACAGCGCGAGCTGAAAATGCATTTACAGCACTAAAAAACCAAACTTTTATAACAGCTAAACCAAACGTTTCCAATGTAAATTTCCACCTTTATATAGTGTAGAAAGGCATCCTGAAGCCTGGAAAGTCATTAATTTGATTGTCCAGTATTTCCTTCATGAGATATTGCAACACTTAGAAAAAGTGTACAGCGCCAGCAGACAATGAATTTTCAGCACTAAAAAAACGAAACTTCATTAACAGCTAAACCAAACGTTTCCAATGTAAATTTCCACATTTATAGAGTGTAAAAAGGCATCCTGAAGCCTGGGAAGTCATTAATTTGATTGTCCAGTATTTCCCTTATGAGATAATGCCTCACATAGCAAATGTGTACAGTGCGAGCTGAAAATGCATTTTCAGCACTAAAAAACCAAACTTTTATAACAGCTAAACCAAACGTTTCCAATGTAAATTTCCACCTTTATATAGTGTAAAAAGACATCCTGAAGCCTGGGCAGTCATTAATTAGATTGTCCAGTATTTCCCTTATGAGATAATGCCTCACATAGCAAATGTGTACAGCGCGAGCTGAAAATGCATTTTACAGCACTAAAAAACCAAACTTTTATAACAGCTAAACCAAACGTTTCCAATGTAAATTTCCACCTTTATATAGTGTAGAAAGGCATACTGAAGCCTGGGCAGTCATTAATTTGATTGTCCAATATTTCCCTTATGAGATAATGCCTCTCATAGCAAATGTGTACAGCGCGAGCTGAAAATGCATTTACAGCACTAAAAAACCAAACTTTTATAACAGCTAAACCAAACGTTTCCGATGTAAATTTCCACCTTTATATAGTGTAGAAAGGCATACTGAAGCCTGGAAAGTCATTAATTTGATTGTCCAGTATTTCCTTCATGAGATATTGCAACACTTAGAAAAAGTGTTCAGCGCCAGCAGACAATGAATTTTCAGCACTAAAAAAACGAAACTTCATTAACAGCTAAACTAAACGTTTCCAATGTATATTTCCACCTTTATATAGTGTAAAAAGACATCCTGAAGCCTGGGCAGTCATTAATTTGATTGTCCAATATTTCCCTTATGAGATAATGCCTCTCATAGCAAATGTGTACAGCGCGAGCTGAAAATGCATTTACAGCACTAAAAAACCAAACTTTTATAACAGCTAAACCAAACGTTTCAAATGTAAATTTCCACCTTTATATAGTGTAGAAAGGCATCCTGAAGCCTGGAAAGTCATTAATTTGATTGTCCAGTATTTCCTTCATGAGATATTGCAACACTTAGAAAAAGTGTACAGCGCCAGCAGACAATGAATTTTCAGCACTAAAAAAACGAAACTTCATTAACAGCTAAACCAAACGTTTCCAATGTAAATTTCCACATTTATAGAGTGTAAAAAGGCATCCTGAAGCCTGGGAAGTCATTAATTTGATTGTCCAGTATTTCCCTTATGAGATAATGCCTCACATAGCAAATGTGTACAGTGCGAGCTGAAAATGCATTTTCAGCACTAAAAAACCAAACTTTTATAACAGCTAAACCAAACGTTTCCAAAGTAAATTTCCACCTTTATATAGTGTAAAAAGACATCCTGAAGCCTGGGCAGTCATTAATTTGATTGTCCAGTATTTCCCTTATGAGATAATGCCTCACATAGCAAATGTGTACAGCGCGAGCTGAAAATGCATTTACAGCACTAAAAAACCAAACTTTTATAACAGCTAAACCAAACGTTTCCAATGTAAATTTCCACCTTTATATAGTGTAAAAAGACATCCTGAAGCCTGGGCAGTCATTAATTTGATTGTCCAATATTTCCCTTATGAGATAATGCCTCTCATAGCAAATGTGTACAGCGCGAGCTGAAAATGCATTTACAGCACTAAAAAACCAAACTTTTATAACAGCAAAACCAAACGTTTCCAATGTAAATTTCCACCTTTATATAGTGTAGAAAGGCATCCTGAAGCCTGGAAAGTCATTAATTTGATTGTCCAGTATTTCCTTCATGAGATATTGCAACACTTAGAAAAAGTGTACAGCGCCAGCAGACAATGAATTTTCAGCACTAAAAAAACGAAACTTCATTAACAGCTAAACCAAACGTTTCCAATGTAAAATTCCACATTTATAGAGTGTAAAAAGGCATCCTGAAGCCTGGGAAGTCATTAATTTTATTGTCCAGTATTTCCCTTATGAGATAATGCCTCACATAGCAAATGTGTACAGTGCGAGCTGAAAATGCATTTTCAGCACTAAAAAACCAAACTTTTATAACAGCTAAACCAAACGTTTCCAATGTACATTTCCACCTTTATATAGTGTAAAAAGGCATCCTGAAGCCTGGAAAGTCATTAATTTGATTGTCCAGTATTTCCTTCATGAGATATTGCAACACTTAGAAAAAGTGTACAGCGCCAGCAGACAATGAATTTTCAGCACTAAAAAAACGAAACTTCATTAACAGCTAAACTAAACGTTTCCAATGTAAATTTCCACCCTTATATAGTGTAAAAAGACATCCTGAAGCCTGGGCAGTCATTAATTTGATTGTCCAATATTTCCCTTATGAGATAATGCCTCTCATAGCAAATGTGTACAGCGCGAGCTGAAAATGCATTTACAGCACTAAAAAACCAAACTTTTATAACAGCTAAACCAAACGTTTCCAATGTAAATTTCCACCTTTATATAGTGTAGAAAGGCATCCTGAAGCCTGTAAAGTCATTAATTTGATTGTCCAGTATTTCCTTCATGAGATATTGCAACACTTAGAAAAAGTGTACAGCGCCAGCAGACAATGAATTTTCAGCACTAAAAAAACGAAACTTCATTAACAGCTAAACTAAACGTTTCCAATGTAAATTTCCACCTTTATATAGTGTAAAAAGGCATCCTGGAGCCTGGGAAGTCATTAATTTGATTGTCCAGTATTTCCCTTATGAGATAATGCCTCACATAGCAAATGTGTACAGTGCGAGCTGAAAATGCATTTTCAGCACTAAAAAACCAAACTTTTATAACAGCTAAACCAAACGTTTCCAATGTACATTTCCACCTTTATATAGTGTAGAAAGGCATCCTGAAGCCTGGAAAGTCATTAATTTGATTGTCCAGTATTTCCTTCATGAGATATTGCAACACTTAGAAAAAGTGTACAGCGCCAGCAGACAATGAATTTTCAGCACTAAAAAAACGAAACTTCATTAACAGCTAAACTAAACGTTTCCAATGTAAATTTCCACCCTTATATAGTGTAAAAAGACATCCTGAAGCCTGGGCAGTCATTAATTTGATTGTCCAATATTTCCCTTATGAGATAATGCCTCTCATAGCAAATGTGTACAGCGCGAGCTGAAAATGCATTTACAGCACTAAAAAACCAAACTTTTATAACAGCTAAACCAAACGTTTCCAATGTAAATTTCCACCTTTATATAGTGTAGAAAGGCATCCTGAAGCCTGGAAAGTCATTAATTTGATTGTCCAGTATTTCCTTCATGAGATATTGCAACACTTAGAAAAAGTGTACAGCGCCAGCAGACAATGAATTTTCAGCACTAAAAAAACGAAACTTCATTAACAGCTAAACTAAACGTTTCCAATGTAAATTTCCACCTTTATATAGTGTAAAAAGACATCCTGAAGCCTGGGCAGCCATTAATTTGATTGTCCAATATTTCCCTTATGAGATAATGCCTCTCATAGCAAATGTGTACAGCGCGAGCTGAAAATGCATTTACAGCACTAAAAAACCAAACTTTTATAACAGCTAAACCAAACGTTTCCAATGTAAATTTCCACCTTTATATAGTGTAAAAAGACATCCTGAAGCCTGGGCAGTCATTAATTTGATTGTCCAATATTTCCCTTATGAGATAATGCCTCTCATAGCAAATGTGTACAGCGCGAGCTGAAAATGCATTTACAGCACTAAAAAACCAAACTTTTATAACAGCTAAACCAAACGTTTCCAATGTAAATTTCCACCTTTATATAGTGTAGAAAGGCATCCTGAAGCCTGGAAAGTCATTAATTTGATTGTCCAGTATTTCCTTCATGAGATATTGCAACACTTAGAAAAAGTGTACAGCGCCAGCAGACAATGAATTTTCAGCACTAAAAAAACGAAACTTCATTAACAGCTAAACCAAACGTTTCCAATGTAAATTTCCACATTTATAGAGTGTAAAAAGGCATCCTGAAGCCTGGGAAGTCATTAATTTGATTGTCCAGTATTTCCCTTATGAGATAATGCCTCACATAGCAAATGTGTACAGTGCGAGCTGAAAATGCATTTTCAGCACTAAAAAACCAAACTTTTATAACAGCTAAACCAAACGTTTCCAATGTAAATTTCCACCTTTATATAGTGTAAAAAGACATCCTGACGCCTGGGCAGTCATTAATTAGATTGTCCAGTATTTCCCTTATGAGATAATGCCTCACATAGCAAATGTGTACAGCGCGAGCTGAAAATGCATTTTACAGCACTAAAAAACCAAACTTTTATAACAGCTAAACCAAACGTTTCCAATGTAAATTTCCACCTTTATATAGTGTAAAAAGACATCCTGAAGCCTGGGCAGTCATTAATTTGATTGTCCAATATTTCCCTTATGAGATAATGCCTCTCATAGCAAATGTGTACAGCGCGAGCTGAAAATGCATTTACAGCACTAAAAAACCAAACTTTTATAACAGCTAAACCAAACGTTTCCAATGTAAATTTCCACCTTTATATAGTGTAGAAAGGCATACTGAAGCCTGGAAAGTCATTAATTTGATTGTCCAGTATTTCCTTCATGAGATATTGCAACACTTAGAAAAAGTGTTCAGCGCCAGCAGACAATGAATTTTCAGCACTAAAAAAACGAAACTTCATTAACAGCTAAACTAAACGTTTCCAATGTATATTTCCACCTTTATATAGTGTAAAAAGACATCCTGAAGCCTGGGCAGTCATTAATTTGATTGTCCAATATTTCCCTTATGAGATAATGCCTCTCATAGCAAATGTGTACAGCGCGAGCTGAAAATGCATTTACAGCACTAAAAAACCAAACTTTTATAACAGCTAAACCAAACGTTTCAAATGTAAATTTCCACCTTTATATAGTGTAGAAAGGCATCCTGAAGCCTGGAAAGTCATTAATTTGATTGTCCAGTATTTCCTTCATGAGATATTGCAACACTTAGAAAAAGTGTACAGCGCCAGCAGACAATGAATTTTCAGCACTAAAAAAACGAAACTTCATTAACAGCTAAACCAAACGTTTCCAATGTAAATTTCCTCATTTATAGAGTGTAAAAAGGCATCCTGAAGCCTGGGAAGTCATTAATTTGATTGTCCAGTATTTCCCTTATGAGATAATGCCTCACATAGCAAATGTGTACAGTGCGAGCTGAAAATGCATTTTCAGCACTAAAAAACCAAACTTTTATAACAGCTAAACCAAACGTTTCCAATGTACATTTCCACCTTTATATAGTGTAAAAAGACATCCTGAAGCCTGGGCAGTCATTAATTTGATTGTCCAGTATTTCCTTCATGAGATATTGCAACACTTAGAAAAAGTGTACAGCGCCAGCAGACAATGAATTTTCAGCACTAAAAAAACGAAACTTCATTAACAGCTAAACTAATCGTTTCCAATGTAAATTTCCACCCTTATATAGTGTAAAAAGACATCCTGAAGCCTGGGCAGTCATTAATTTGATTGTCCAATATTTCCCTTATGAGATAATGCCTCTCATAGCAAATGTGTACAGCGCGAGCTGAAAATGCATTTACAGCAATAAAAAACCAAACTTTTATAACAGCTAAACCAAACGTTTCCAATGTAAATTTCCACCTTTATATAGTGTAGAAAGGCATCCTGAAGCCTGGAAAGTCATTAATTTGATTGTCCAGTATTTCCTTCATGAGATATTGCAACACTTAGAAAAAGTGTACAGCGCCAGCAGACAATGAATTTTCAGCACTAAAAAAACGAAACTTCATTAACAGCTAAACTAAACGTTTCCAATGTAAATTTCCACCTTTATATAGTGTAAAAAGACATCCTGAAGCCTGGGCAGCCATTAATTTGATTGTCCAATATTTCCCTTATGAGATAATGCCTCTCATAGCAAATGTGTACAGCGCGAGCTGAAAATGCATTTACAGCACTAAAAAACCAAAGTTTTATAACAGCTAAACCAAACGTTTCCAATGTAAATTTCCACCTTTATATAGTGTAAAAAGACATCCTGAAGCCTGGGCAGTCATTAATTTGATTGTCCAATATTTCCCTTATGAGATAATGCCTCTCATAGCAAATGTGTACAGCGCGAGCTGAAAATGCATTTACAGCACTAAAAAACCAAACTTTTATAACAGCTAAACCAAACGTTTCCAATGTAAATTTCCACCTTTATATAGTGTAGAAAGGCATCCTGAAGCCTGGAAAGTCATTAATTTGATTGTCCAGTATTTCCTTCATGAGATATTGCAACACTTAGAAAAAGTGTACAGCGCCAGCAGACAATGAATTTTCAGCACTAAAAAAACGAAACTTCATTAACAGCTAAACCAAACGTTTCCAATGTAAATTTCCACATTTATAGAGTGTAAAAAGGCATCCTGAAGCCTGGGAAGTCATTAATTTGATTGTCCAGTATTTCCCTTATGAGATAATGCCTCACATAGCAAATGTGTACAGTGCGAGCTGAAAATGCATTTTCAGCACTAAAAAACCAAACTTTTATAACAGCTAAACCAAACGTTTCCAATGTAAATTTCCACCTTTATATAGTGTAAAAAGACATCCTGAAGCCTGGGCAGTCATTAATTAGATTGTCCAGTATTTCCCTTATGAGATAATGCCTCACATAGCAAATGTGTACAGCGCGAGCTGAAAATGCATTTTACAGCACTAAAAAACCAAACTTTTATAACAGCTAAACCAAACGTTTCCAATGTAAATTTCCACCTTTATATAGTGTAGAAAGGCATACTGAAGCCTGGAAAGTCATTAATTTGATTGTCCAGTATTTCCTTCATGAGATATTGCAACACTTAGAAAAAGTGTTCAGCGCCAGCAGACAATGAATTTTCAGCACTAAAAAAACGAAACTTCATTAACAGCTAAACTAAACGTTTCCAATGTATATTTCCACCTTTATATAGTGTAAAAAGACATCCTGAAGCCTGGGCAGTCATTAATTTGATTGTCCAATATTTCCCTTATGAGATAATGCCTCTCATAGCAAATGTGTACAGCGCGAGCTGAAAATGCATTTACAGCACTAAAAAACCAAACTTTTATAACAGCTAAACCAAACGTTTCAAATGTAAATTTCCACCTTTATATAGTGTAGAAAGGCATCCTGAAGCCTGGAAAGTCATTAATTTGATTGTCCAGTATTTCCTTCATGAGATATTGCAACACTTAGAAAAAGTGTACAGCGCCAGCAGACAATGAATTTTCAGCACTAAAAAAACGAAACTTCAATAACAGCTAAACCAAACGTTTCCAATGTAAATTTCCACATTTATAGAGTGTAAAAAGGCATCCTGAAGCCTGGGAAGTCATTAATTTGATTGTCCAGTATTTCCCTTATGAGATAATGCCTCACATAGCAAATGTGTACAGTGCGAGCTGAAAATGCATTTTCAGCACTAAAAAACCAAACTTTTATAACAGCTAAACCAAACGTTTCCAATGTACATTTCCACCTTTATATAGTGTAAAAAGACATCCTGAAGCCTGGGCAGTCATTAATTTGATTGTCCAGTATTTCCCTTTTGAGATAATGCCTCACATAGCAAATGTGGACAGTGCGAGCTGAAAATGCATTTTCAGCACTAAAAAAACCAAACTTTTATAACAGCTAAACCAAACGTTTCCAATGTAAATTTCCACCTTTATATAGTGTAAAAAGACATCCTGAAGCCTGGGCAGTCATTAATTTGATTGTCCAATATTTCCCTTATGAGATAATGCCTCTCATAGCAAATGTGTACAGCGCGAGCTGAAAATGCATTTACAGCAATAAAAAACCAAACTTTTATAACAGCTAAACCAAACGTTTCCAATGTAAATTTCCACCTTTATATAGTGTAGAAAGGCATCCTGAAGCCTGGAAAGTCATTAATTTGATTGTCCAGTATTTCCTTCATGAGATATTGCAACACTTAGAAAAAGTGTACAGCGCCAGCAGACAATGAATTTTCAGCACTAAAAAAAACGAAACTTCATTAACAGCTAAACTAAACGTTTCCAATGTAAATTTCCACCTTTATATAGTGTAAAAATACATCCTGAAGCCTGCGCAGTCATTAATTTGATTGTCCAATATTTCCCTTATGAGATAATGCCTCTCATAGCAAATGTGTACAGCGCGAGCTGAAAATGCATTTACAGCACTAAAAAACCAAACTTTTATAACAGCTAAACCAAACGTTTCCAATGTAAATTTCCACCTTTATATAGTGTAGAAAGGCATCCTGAAGCCTGGAAAGTCATTAATTTGATTGTCCAGTATTTCCTTCATGAGATATTGCAACACTTAGAAAAAGTGTACAGCGCCAGCAGACAATGAATTTTCAGCACTAAAAAAACGAAACTTCATTAACAGCTAAACTAAACGTTTCCAATGTAAATTTCCACCTTTATATAGTGTAAAAAGACATCCTGAAGCCTGGGCAGCCATTAATTTGATTGTCCAATATTTCCCTTATGAGATAATGCCTCTCATAGCAAATGTGTACAGCGCGAGCTGAAAATGCATTTACAGCACTAAAAAACCAAACTTTTATAACAGCTAAACCAAACGTTTCCAATGTAAATTTCCACCTTTATATAGTGTAAAAAGACATCCTGAAGCCTGGGCAGTCATTAATTTGATTGTCCAATATTTCCCTTATGAGATAATGCCTCTCATAGCAAATGTGTACAGCGCGAGCTGAAAATGCATTTACAGCACTAAAAAACCAAACTTTTATAACAGCTAAACCAAACGTTTCCAATGTAAATTTCCACCTTTATATAGTGTAAAAAGACATCCTGAAGCCTGGGCAGTCATTAATTAGATTGTCCAGTATTTCCCTTATGAGATAATGCCTCACATAGCAAATGTGTACAGCGCGAGCTGAAAATGCATTTTACAGCACTAAAAAACCAAACTTTTATAACAGCTAAACCAAACGTTTCCAATGTAAATTTCCACCTTTATATAGTGTAGAAAGGCATACTGAAGCCTGGAAAGTCATTAATTTGATTGTCCAGTATTTCCTTCATGAGATATTGCAACACTTAGAAAAAGTGTTCAGCGCCAGCAGACAATGAATTTTCAGCACTAAAAAAACGAAACTTCATTAACAGCTAAACTAAACGTTTCCAATGTATATTTCCACCTTTATATAGTGTAAAAAGACATCCTGAAGCCTGGGCAGTCATTAATTTGATTGTCCAATATTTCCCTTATGAGATAATGCCTCTCATAGCAAATGTGTACAGCGCGAGCTGAAAATGCATTTACAGCACTAAAAAACCAAACTTTTATAACAGCTAAACCAAACGTTTCAAATGTAAATTTCCACCTTTATATAGTGTAGAAAGGCATCCTGAAGCCTGGAAAGTCATTAATTTGATTGTCCAGTATTTCCTTCATGAGATATTGCAACACTTAGAAAAAGTGTACAGCGCCAGCAGACAATGAATTTTCAGCACTAAAAAAACGAAACTTCATTAACAGCTAAACCAAACGTTTCCAATGTAAATTTCCACATTTATAGAGTGTAAAAAGGCATCCTGAAGCCTGGGAAGTCATTAATTTGATTGTCCAGTATTTCCCTTATGAGATAATGCCTCACATAGCAAATGTGTACAGTGCGAGCTGAAAATGCTTTTTCAGCACTAAAAAACCAAACTTTTATAACAGCTAAACCAAACGTTTCCAATGTACATTTCCACCTTTATATAGTGTAAAAAGACATCCTGAAGCCTGGGCAGTCATTAATTTGATTGTCCAGTATTTCCCTTTTGAGATAATGCCTCACATAGCAAATGTGGACAGTGCGAGCTGAAAATGCATTTTCAGCACTAAAAAAACCAAACTTTTATAACAGCTAAACCAAACGTTTCCAATGTAAATTTCCACCTTTATATAGTGTAAAAAGACATCCTGAAGCCTGGGCAGTCATTAATTTGATTGTCCAATATTTCCCTTATGAGATAATGCCTCTCATAGCAAATGTGTACAGCGCGAGCTGAAAATGCATTTACAGCAATAAAAAACCAAACTTTTATAACAGCTAAACCAAACGTTTCCAATGTAAATTTCCACCTTTATATAGTGTAGAAAGGCATCCTGAAGCCTGGAAAGTCATTAATTTGATTGTCCAGTATTTCCTTCATGAGATATTGCAACACTTAGAAAAAGTGTACAGCGCCAGCAGACAATGAATTTTCAGCACTAAAAAAAACGAAACTTCATTAACAGCTAAACTAAACGTTTCCAATGTAAATTTCCACCTTTATATAGTGTAAAAATACATCCTGAAGCCTGCGCAGTCATTAATTTGATTGTCCAATATTTCCCTTATGAGATAATGCCTCTCATAGCAAATGTGTACAGCGCGAGCTGAAAATGCATTTACAGCACTAAAAAACCAAACTTTTATAACAGCTAAACCAAACGTTTCCAATGTAAATTTCCACCTTTATATAGTGTAGAAAGGCATCCTGAAGCCTGGAAAGTCATTAATTTGATTGTCCAGTATTTCCTTCATGAGATATTGCAACACTTAGAAAAAGTGTACAGCGCCAGCAGACAATGAATTTTCAGCACTAAAAAAACGAAACTTCATTAACAGCTAAACCAAACGTTTCCAATGTAAAATTCCACATTTATAGAGTGTAAAAAGGCATCCTGAAGCCTGGGAAGTCATTAATTTTATTGTCCAGTATTTCCCTTATGAGATAATGCCTCACATAGCAAATGTGTACAGTGCGAGCTGAAAATGCATTTACAGTTCTAAAAAACCAAACTTTTATAACAGCTAAACCAAACGTTTCCAATGTAAATTTCCACCTTTATATAGTGTAGAAAGGCATCCTGAAGCCTGGAAAGTCATTAATTTGATTGTCCAGTATTTCCTTCATGAGATATTGCAACACTTAGAAAAAGTGTACAGCGCCAGCAGACAATGAATTTTCAGCACTAAAAAAACGAAACTTCATTAACAGCTAAACCAAACGTTTCCAATGTAAAATTCCACATTTATAGAGTGTAAAAAGGCATCCTGAAGCCTGGGAAGTCATTAATTTGATTGTCCAGTATTTCCCTTATGAGATAATGCCTCACATAGCAAATGTGTACAGTGCGAGCTGAAAATGCATTTTCAGCACTAAAAAACCAAACTTTTATAACAGCTAAACCAAACGTTTCCAAAGTAAATTTCCACCTTTATATAGTGTAAAAAGACATCCTGAAGCCTGGGCAGTCATTAATTTGATTGTCCAGTATTTCCCTTATGAGATAATGCCTCACATAGCAAATGTGTACAGCGCGAGCTGAAAATGCATTTACAGCACTAAAAAACCAAACTTTTATAACAGCTAAACCAAACGTTTCCAATGTAAATTTCCACCTTTATATAGTGTAAAAAGACATCCTGAAGCCTGGGCAGTCATTAATTTGATTGTCCAATATTTCCCTTATGAGATAATGCCTCTCATAGCAAATGTGTACAGCGCGAGCTGAAAATGCATTTACAGCACTAAAAAACCAAACTTTTATAACAGCAAAACCAAACGTTTCCAATGTAAATTTCCACCTTTATATAGTGTAGAAAGGCATCCTGAAGCCTGGAAAGTCATTAATTTGATTGTCCAGTATTTCCTTCATGAGATATTGCAACACTTAGAAAAAGTGTACAGCGCCAGCAGACAATGAATTTTCAGCACTAAAAAAACGAAACTTCATTAACAGCTAAACCAAACGTTTCCAATGTAAATTTCCACCTTTATATAGAGTGTAAAAAGGCATCCTGGAGCCTGGGAAGTCATTAATTTGATTGTCCAGTATTTCCCTTATGAGATAATGCCTCACATAGCAAATGTGTACAGTGCGAGCTGAAAATGCATTTTCAGCACTAAAAAACCAAACTTTTATAACAGCTAAACCAAACGTTTCCAATGTACATTTCCACCTTTATATAGTGTAAAAAGACATCCTGAAGCCTGGGCAGTCATTAATTTGATTGTCCAGTATATCCCTTATGAGATAATGCCTCACATAGCAAATGTGGACAGTGCGAGCAGACAATGAATTTTCAGCACTAAAAAAACGAAACTTCATTAACAGCTAAACTAAACCTTTCCAATGTAAATTTCCACCCTTATATAGTGTAAAAAGACATCCTGAAGCCTGGGCAGTCATTAATTTGATTGTCCAATATTTCCCTTATGAGATAATGCCTCTCATAGCAAATGTGTACAGCGCGAGCTGAAAATGCATTTACAGCAATAAAAAACCAAACTTTTATAACAGCTAAACCAAACGTTTCCAATGTAAATTTCCACCTTTATATAGTGTAGAAAGGCATCCTGAAGCCTGGAAAGTCATTAATTTGATTGTCCAGTATTTCCTTCATGAGATATTGCAACACTTAGAAAAAGTGTACAGCGCCAGCAGACAATGAATTTTCAGCACTAAAAAAAAGAAACTTCATTAACAGCTAAACTAAACGTTTCCAATGTATATTTCCACCTTTATATAGTGTAAAAAGACATCCTGAAGCCTGGGCAGTCATTAATTTGATTGTCCAATATTTCCCTTATGAGATAATGCCTCTCATAGCAAATGTGTACAGCGCGAGCTGAAAATGCATTTACAGCACTAAAAAACCAAACTTTTATAACAGCTAAACCAAACGTTTCAAATGTAAATTTCCACCTTTATATAGTGTAGAAAGGCATCCTGAAGCCTGGAAAGTCATTAATTTGATTGTCCAGTATTTCCTTCATGAGATATTGCAACACTTAGAAAAAGTGTACAGCGCCAGCAGACAATGAATTTTCAGCACTAAAAAAACGAAACTTCATTAACAGCTAAACCAAACGTTTCCAATGTAAATTTCCACATTTATAGAGTGTTAAAAGGCATCCTGAAGCCTGGGAAGTCATTAATTTGATTGTCCAGTATTTCCCTTATGAGATAATGCCTCACATAGCAAATGTGTACAGTGCGAGCTGAAAATGCATTTTCAGCACTAAAAAAACAAACTTTTATAACAGCTAAACCAAACGTTTCCAATGTACATTTCCACCTTTATATAGTGTAAAAAGACATCCTGAAGCCTGGGCAGTCATTAATTTGATTGTCCAGTATTTCCCTTTTGAGATAATGCCTCACATAGCAAATGTGGACAGTGCGAGCTGAAAATGCATTTTCAGCACTAAAAAAACCAAACTTTTATAACAGCTAAACCAAACGTTTCCAATGTAAATTTCCACCTTTATATAGTGTAAAAAGACATCCTGAAGCCTGGGCAGTCATTAATTTGATTGTCCAATATTTCCCTTATGAGATAATGCCTCTCATAGCAAATGTGTACAGCGCGAGCTGAAAATGCATTTACAGCAATAAAAAACCAAACTTTTATAACAGCTAAACCAAACGTTTCCAATGTAAATTTCCACCTTTATATAGTGTAGAAAGGCATCCTGAAGCCTGGAAAGTCATTAATTTGATTGTCCAGTATTTCCTTCATGAGATATTGCAACACTTAGAAAAAGTGTACAGCGCCAGCAGACAATGAATTTTCAGCACTAAAAAAAACGAAACTTCATTAACAGCTAAACTAAACGTTTCCAATGTAAATTTCCACCTTTATATAGTGTAAAAATACATCCTGAAGCCTGCGCAGTCATTAATTTGATTGTCCAATATTTCCCTTATGAGATAATGCCTCTCATAGCAAATGTGTACAGCGCGAGCTGAAAATGCATTTACAGCACTAAAAAACCAAACTTTTATAACAGCTAAACCAAACGTTTCCAATGTAAATTTCCACCTTTATATAGTGAAGAAAGGCATCCTGAAGCCTGGAAAGTCATTAATTTGATTGTCCAGTATTTCCTTCATGAGATATTGCAACACTTAGAAAAAGTGTACAGCGCCAGCAGACAATGAATTTTCAGCACTAAAAAAACGAAACTTCATTAACAGCTAAACCAAACGTTTCCAATGTAAAATTCCACATTTATAGAGTGTAAAAAGGCATCCTGAAGCCTGGGAAGTCATTAATTTTATTGTCCAGTATTTCCCTTATGAGATAATGCCTCACATAGCAAATGTGTACAGTGCGAGCTGAAAATGCATTTACAGTTCTAAAAAACCAAACTTTTATAACAGCTAAACCAAACGTTTCCAATGTAAATTTCCACCTTTATATAGTGTAGAAAGGCATCCTGAAGCCTGGAAAGTCATTAATTTGATTGTCCAGTATTTCCTTCATGAGATATTGCAACACTTAGAAAAAGTGCACAGCGCCAGCAAACAATGAATTTTCAGCACTAAAAAAACGAAACTTCATTAACAGCTAAACCAAACGTTTCCAATGTAAATTTCCACATTTATAGAGTGTAAAAAGGCATCCTGAAGCCTGGGAAGTCATTAATTTGATTGTCCAGTATTTCCCTTATGAGATAATGCCTCACATAGCAAATGTGTACAGTGCGAGCTGAAAATGCATTTTCAGCACTAAAAAAACAAACTTTTATAACAGCTAAACCAAACGTTTCCAAAGTAAATTTCCACCTTTATATAGTGTAAAAAGACATCCTGAAGCCTGGGCAGTCATTAATTTGATTGTCCAGTATTTCCCTTATGAGATAATGCCTCACATAGCAAATGTGTACAGCGCGAGCTGAAAATGCATTTACAGCACTAAAAAACCAAACTTTTATAACAGCTAAACCAAACGTTTCCAATGTAAATTTCCACCTTTATATAGTGTAAAAAGACATCCTGAAGCCTGGGCAGTCATTAATTTGATTGTCCAATATTTCCCTTATGAGATAATGCCTCTCATAGCAAATGTGTACAGCGCGAGCTGAAAATGCATTTACAGCACTAAAAAACCAAACTTTTATAACAGCTAAACCAAACGTTTCCAATGTAAATTTCCACCTTTATATAGTGTAGAAAGGCATACTGAAGCCTGGAAAGTCATTAATTTGATTGTCCAGTATTTCCTTCATGAGATATTGCAACACTTAGAAAAAGTGTTCAGCGCCAGCAGACAATGAATTTTCAGCACTAAAAAAACGAAACTTCATTAACAGCTAAACTAAACGTTTCCAATGTATATTTCCACCTTTATATAGTGTAAAAACACATCCTGAAGCCTGGGCAGTCATTAATTTGATTGTCCAATATTTCCCTTATGAGATAATGCCTCTCATAGCAAATGTGTACAGCGCGAGCTGAAAATGCATTTACAGCACTAAAAAACCAAACTTTTATAACAGCTAAACCAAACGTTTCCAATGTAAATTTCCACCTTTATATAGTGTAGAAAGGCATCCTGAAGCCTGGAAAGTCATTAATTTGATTGTCCAGTATTTCCTTCATGAGATATTGCAACACTTAGAAAAAGTGTACAGCGCCAGCAGACAATGAATTTTCAGCACTAAAAAAACGAAACTTCATTAACAGCTAAACCAAACGTTTCCAATGTAAATTTCCACATTTATAGAGTGTAAAAAGGCATCCTGGAGCCTGGGAAGTCATTAATTTGATTGTCCAGTATTTCCCTTATGAGATAATGCCTCACATAGCAAATGTGTACAGTGCGAGCTGAAAATGCATTTTCAGCACTAAAAAACCAAACTTTTATAACAGCTAAACCAAACGTTTCCAATGTACATTTCCACCTTTATATAGTGTAAAAAGACATCCTGAAGCCTGGGCAGTCATTAATTTGATTGTCCAGTATTTCCCTTATGAGATAATGCCTCACATAGCAAATGTGGACAGTGCGAGCAGACAATGAATTTTCAGCACTAAAAAAACGAAACTTCATTAACAGCTAAACTAAACCTTTCCAATGTAAATTTCCACCCTTATATAGTGTAAAAAGACATCCTGAAGCCTGGGCAGTCATTAATTTGATTGTCCAATATTTCCCTTATGAGATAATGCCTCTCATAGCAAATGTGTACAGCGCGAGCTGAAAATGCATTTACAGCAATAAAAAACCAAACTTTTATAACAGCTAAACCAAACGTTTCCAATGTAAATTTCCACCTTTATATAGTGTAGAAAGGCATCCTGAAGCCTGGAAAGTCATTAATTTGATTGTCCAGTATTTCCTTCATGAGATATTGCAACACTTAGAAAAAGTGTACAGCGCCAGCAGACAATGAATTTTCAGCACTAAAAAAAACGAAACTTCATTAACAGCTAAACTAAACGTTTCCAATGTAAATTTCCACCTTTATATAGTGTAAAAAGACATCCTGAAGCCTGCGCAGTCATTAATTTGATTGTCCAATATTTCCCTTATGAGATAATGCCTCTCATAGCAAATGTGTACAGCGCGAGCTGAAAATGCATTTACAGCACTAAAAAACCAAACTTTTATAACAGCTAAACCAAACGTTTCCAATGTAAATTTCCACCTTTATATAGTGTAGAAAGGCATCCTGAAGCCTGGAAAGTCATTAATTTGATTGTCCAGTATTTCCTTCATGAGATATTGCAACACTTAGAAAAAGTGTACAGCGCCAGCAGACAATGAATTTTCAGCACTAAAAAAACGAAACTTCATTAACAGCTAAACTAAACGTTTCCAATGTAAATTTCCACCTTTATATAGTGTAGAAAGACATCCTGAAGCCTGCGCAGTCATTAATTTGATTGTCCTAAAAAAACGAAACTTCATTAACAGCTAAACTAAACGTTTCCAATGTAAATTTCCACCCTTATATGGTGTAAAAAGACATCCTGAAGCCTGGGCAGTCATTAATTTGATTGTCCAATATTTCCCTTATGAGATAATGCCTCTCATAGCAAATGTGTACAGCGCGAGCTGAAAGTGCATTTACAGCACTAAAAAACCAAACTTTTATAACAGCTAAACCAAACGTTTCCAATGTAAATTTCCACCTTTATATAGTGTAGAAAGGCATCCTGAAGCCTGGAAAGTCATTAATTTGATTGTCCAGTATTTCCTTCATGAGATATTTCAACACTTAGAAAAAGTGTACAGCGCCAGCAGACAATGAATTTTCAGCACTAAAAAAACGAAACTTCATTAACAGCTAAACTAAACGTTTCCAATGTAAATTTCCACCCTTATATAGTGTAAAAAAACATCCTGAAGCCTGGGCAGTCATTAATTTGATTGTCCAATATTTCCCTTATGAGATAATGCCTCTCATAGCAAATGTGTACAGCGCGAGCTGAAAATGCATTTACAGCACTAAAAAACCAAACTTTTATAACAGCTAAACCAAACGTTTCCAATGTAAATTTCCACCTTTATATAGTGTAGAAAGGCATCCTGAAGCCTGGAAAGTCATTAATTTGATTGTCCAGTATTTCCTTCATGAGATATTGCAACACTTAGAAAAAGTGTACAGCGCCAGCAGACAATGAATTTTCAGCACTAAAAAAAACGAAACTTCATTAACAGCTAAACTAAACGTTTCCAATGTAAATTTCCACCTTTATATAGTGTAAAAAGACATCCTGAAGCCTGCGCAGTCATTAATTTGATTGTCCAATATTTCCCTTATGAGATAATGCCTCTCATAGCAAATGTGTACAGCGCGAGCTGAAAATGCATTTACAGCACTAAAAAACCAAACTTTTATAACAGCTAAACCAAACGTTTCCAATGTAAATTTCCACCTTTATATAGTGTAGAAAGGCATCCTGAAGCCTGGAAAGTCATTAATTTGATTGTCCAGTATTTCCTTCATGAGATATTGCAACACTTAGAAAAAGTGTACAGCGCCAGCAGACAATGAATTTTCAGCTCTAAAAAAAACGAAACTTCATTAACAGCTAAACTAAACGTTTCCAATGTAAATTTCCACCTTTATATAGTGTAGAAAGACATCCTGAAGCCTGCGCAGTCATTAATTTGATTGTCCAATATTTCCCTTATGAGATAATGCCTCTCATAGCAAATGTGTACAGCGCGAGCTGAAAATGCATTTACAGCACTAAAAAACCAAACTTTTATAACAGCTAAACCAAACGTTTCCAATGTAAATTTCCACCTTTATATAGTGTAGAAAGGCATCCTGAAGCCTGGAAAGTCATTAATTTGATTGTCCAGTATTTCCTTCATGAGATATTGCAACACTTAGAAAAAGTGTACAGCGCCAGCAGACAATGAATTTTCAGCACTAAAAAAACGAAACTTCATTAACAGCTAAACTAAACGTTTCCAATGTAAATTTCCACCTTTATATAGTGTAAAAAGACATCCTGAAGCCTGGGCAGCCATTAATTTGATTGTCCAATATTTCCCTTATGAGATAATGCCTCTCATAGCAAATGTGTACAGCGCGAGCTGAAAATGCATTTACAGCACTAAAAAACCAAACTTTTATAAACAGCTAAACCAAACGTTTCCAATGTACATTTCCACCTTTATATAGTGTAGAAAGGCATCCTGAAGCCTGGAAAGTCATTAATTTGATTATCCAGTATTTCCTTCATGAGATATTGCAACACTTAGAAAAAGTGTACAGCGCCAGCAGACAATGAATTTTCAGCACTAAAAAAACGAAACTTCATTAACAGCTAAACTAAACGTTTCCAATGTAAATTTCCACGTTTATATAGTGTAAAAAGACATCCTGAAGCCTGGGCAGTCATTAATTTGATTGTCCAATATTTCCCTTATAAGATAATGCCTCTCATAGCAAATGTGTACAGCGCGAGCTGAAAATGCATTTACAGCACTAAAAAACCAAACTTTTATAACAGCTAAACCAAACGTTTCCAATGTAAATTTCCACCTTTATATAGTGTAGAAAGGCATCCTGAAGCCTGGAAAGTCATTATTTGATTGTCCAGTATTTCCTTCATGAGATATTGCAAAACTTAGAAAAAGTGTACAGCGCCAGCAGACAATGAATTTTCAGCACTAAAAAAACGAAACTTCATTAACAGCTAAACCAAACGTTTCCAATGTAAATTTCCACATTTATAGAGTGTAAAAATGCATCCTGAAGCCTGGGAAGTCATTAATTTGATTGTCCATATTTCCCTTATGAGATAATGCCTCACATAGCAAATGTGTACAGTGCGAGCTGAAAATGCATTTTCAGCACTAAAAAACCAAACTTTTATAACAGCTAAACCAAACGTTTCCAATGTAAATTTCCACCTTTATATAGTGTAAAAAGACATCCTGAAGCCTGGGCAGTCATTAATTTGATTGTCCAATATTTCCCTTATGAGATAATGCCTCTCATAGCAAATGTGTACAGCGCGAGCTGAAAATGCATTTACAGCACTAAAAAACCAAACTTTTATAACAGCTAAACCAAACGTTTCCAATGTAAATTTCCACCTTTATATAGTGTAGAAAGGCATCCTGGAGCCTGGAAAGTCATTAATTTGATTGTCCAGTATTTCCTTCATGAGATATTGCAACACTTAGAAAAAGTGTACAGCGCCAGCAGACAATGAATTTTCAGCACTAAAAAAACGAAACTTCATTAACAGCTAAACCAAACGTTTCCAATGTAAATTTCCACATTTATAGAGTGTAAAAAGGCATCCTGAAGCCTGGGAAGTCATTAATTTGATTGTCCAGTATTTCCCTTATGAGATAATGCCTCACATAGCAAATGTGTACAGTGCGAGCTGAAAATGCATTTTCAGCACTAAAAAAACAAACTTTTATAACAGCTAAACCAAACGTTTCCAATGTAAATTTCCACCTTTATATAGTGTAAAAAGACATCCTGAAGCCTGGGCAGTCATTAATTTGATTGTCCAGTATTTCCCTTATGAGATAATGCCTCACATAGCAAATGTGTACAGCGCGAGCTGAAAATGCATTTACAGCACTAAAAAAACAAACTTTTATAACAGCTAAACCAAACGTTTCCAATGTAAATTTCCACCTTTATGTAGTGTAGAAAGGCATCCTGAAGCCTGGGCAGTCATTAATTTGATTGTCCAATATTTCCCTTATGAGATAATGCCTCTCATAGCAAATGTGTACAGCGCGAGCTGAAAATGCATTTACAGCACTAAAAAACCAAACTTTTATAACAGCTAAACCAAACGTTTCCAATGTAAATTTCCACCTTTATGTAGTGTAGAAAGGCATCCTGAAGCCTGGAAAGTCATTAATTTGATTGTCCAGTATTTCCTACATGAGATATTGCAAAACTTAGAAAAAGTGTACAGCGCCAGCAGACAATGAATTTTCAGCACTAAAAAAACGAAACTTCATTAACAGCTAAACCAAACGTTTCCAATGTAAATTTCCACATTTATAGAGTGTAAAAAGGCATCCTGAAGCCTGGGAAGTAATTAATTTGATTGTCCAGTATTTCCCTTATGAGATAATGCCTCACATAGCAAATGTGTACAGTGCGAGCTGAAAATGCATTTTCAGCACTAAAAAAACAAACTTTTATAACACCTAAACCAAACGTTTCCAATGTAAATTTCCACCTTTATATAGTGTAAAAAGACATCCTGAAGCCTGGGCAGTCATTAATTTGGTTGTCCAATATTTCCCTTATGAGATAATGCCTCTCATAGCAAATGTGTACAGCGCGAGCTGAAAATGCATTTACAGCACTAAAAAACCAAACTTTTATAACAGCTAAACCAAACGTTTCCAATGTAAATTTCCACCTTTATATAGTGTAGAAAGGCATCATGAAGCCTGGAAAGTCATTAATTTGATTGTCCAGTATTTCCTTCATGAGATATTGCAACATTTAGAAAAAGTGTACAGCGCCAGCAGACAATGAATTTTCAGCACTAAAAAAACGAAACTTCATTAACAGCTAAACTAAACGTTTCCAATGTAAATTTCCACCTTTATATAGTGTAAAAAGACATCCTGAAGCCCGGGCAGCCATTAATTTGATTGTCCAATATTTCCCTTATGAGATAATGCCTCTCATAGCAAATGTGTACAGCGCGAGCTGAAAATGCATTTACAGCACTAAAAAACCAAACTTTTATAACAGCTAAACCAAACGTTTCCAATGTAAATTTCCACCTTTATATAGTGTAAAAAGACATCCTGAAGCCTGGGCAGTCATTAATTTGATTGTCCAATATTTCCCTTATGAGATAATGCCTCTCATAGCAAATGTGTACAGCGCGAGCTGAAAATGCATTTACAGCACTAAAAAACCAAACTTTTATAACAGCTAAACCAAACGTTTCCAATGTAAATTTCCACCTTTATATAGTGTAGAAAGGCATCCTGAAGCCTGGAAAGTCATTAATTTGATTGTCCAGTATTTCCTTCATGAGATATTGCAACACTTAGAAAAAGTGTACAGCGCCAGCAGACAATGCATTTTCAGCACTAAAAAAACGAAACTTCATTAACAGCTAAACTAAACGTTTCCAATGTAAATTTCCACCTTTATATAGTGTAAAAAGACATCCTGAAGCCTGGGCAGTCATTAATTTGATTGTCCAATATTTCCCTTATGAGATAATGCCTCTCATAGCAAATGTGTACAGCGCGAGCTGAAAATGCATTTACAGCACTAAAAACCCAAACTTTTATAACAGCTAAACCAAACGTTTCCAATGTAAATTTCCACCTTTATATAGTGTAGAAAGGCATCCTGAAGCCTGGAAAGTCATTAATTTGATTGTCCAGTATTTCCTTCATGAGATATTGCAACACTTAGAAAAGGTGTACAGCGCCAGCAGACAATGAATTTTCAGCACTAAAAAAACGAAACTTCATTAACAGCTAAACCAAACGTTTCCAATGTAAATTTCCACATTTATAGAGTGTAAAAAGGCATCCTGAAGCCTGGGAAGTCATTAATTTGATTGTCCAGTATTTCCCTTATGAGATAATGCCTCACATAGCAAATGTGTACAGTGCGAGCTGAAAATGCATTTACAGCACTAAAAAACCAAACTTTTATAACAGCTAAACCAAACGTTTCCAATGTAAATTTCCACCTTTATATAGTGTAGAAAGGCATCCTGAAGCCTGGAAAGTCATAGATTTGATTGTCCAGTATTTCCTTCATGAGATATTGCAACACTTAGAAAAAGTGTACAGCGCCAGCAGACAATGAATTTTCAGCACTAAAAAAACGAAACTTCATTAACAGCTAAACTAAACGTTTCCAATGTAAATTTCCAACTTTATATAGAGTAAAAAGACATCCTGAAGCCTGGGCAGCCATTAATTTGATTGTCCAATATTTCCCTTATGAGATAATGCCTCTCATAGCAAATGTGTACAGCGCGAGCTGAAAATGCATTTTCAGCACTAAAAAAACCAAACTTTTATAACAGCTAAACCAAACGTTTCCAATGTAAATTTCCACCTTTATATAGTGTAAAAAGACATCCTGAAGCCTGGGCAGTCATTAATTTGATTGTCCAGTATTTCCCTTATGAGATAATGCCTCACATAGCAAATGTGTACAGTGCGAGCTGAAAATGCATTTTCAGCACTAAAAAAACCAAACTTTTATAACAGCTAAACCAAACGTTTCCAATGTAAATTTCCACCTTTATATAGTGTAAAAAGACATCCTGAAGCCTGGGCAGTCATTAATTTGATTGTCCAATATTTCCCTTATGAGACAATGCCTCTCATAGCAAATGTGTACAGCGCGAGCTGAAAATGCATTTACAGCACTAAAAAAACAAACTTTTATAACAGCTAAACCAAACGTTTCCAATGTACATTTCCACCTTTATATAGTGTAGAAAGGCATCCTGAAGCCTGGAAAGTCATTAATTTGATTGTCCAGTATTTCCTTCATGAGATATTGCAACACTTAGAAAAAGTGTACAGCGCCAGCAGACAATGAATTTTCAGCACTAAAAAAACGAAACTTCATTAACAGCTAAACCAAACGTTTCCAATGTAAATTTCCACATTTATAGAGTGTAAAAAGGCATCCTGAAGCCTGGGAAGTCATTAATTTGATTGTCCAGTATTTCCCTTATGAGATAATGCCTCACATAGCAAATGTGTACAGTGCGAGCTGAAAATGCATTTACAGCACTAAAAAACCAAACTTTTATAACAGCTAAACCAAACGTTTCCAATGTAAATTTTCACCTTTATATAGTGTAGAAAGGCATCCTGAAGCCTGGAAAGTCATTGATTTGATTGTCCAGTATTTCCTTCATGAGATATTGCAACACTTAGAAAAAGTGTACAGCGCCAGCAGACAATGAATTTTCAGCACTAAAAAAACGAAACTTCATTAACAGCTAAACTAAACGTTTCCAATGTAAATTTCCAACTTTATATAGAGTAAAAAGACATCCTGAAGCCTGGGCAGCCATTAATTTGATTGTCCAATATTTCCCTTATGAGATAATGCCTCTCATAGCAAATGTGTACAGCGCGAGCTGAAAATGCATTTACAGCACTAAAAAACCAAACTTTTATAACAGCTAAACCAAACGTTTCCATTGTAAATTTCCACCTTTATATAGTGTAAAAAGACATCCTGAAGCCTGGGCAGTCATTAATTTGATTGTCCAATATTTCCCTTATGAGATAATGCCTCTCATAGCAAATGTGTACAGCGCGAGCTGAAAATGCATTTACAGCACTAAAAAACCAAACTTTTATAACAGCTAAACCAAACGTTTCCAATGTAAATTTCCACCTTTATATAGTGTAGAAAGGCATCCTGAAGCCTGGAAAGTCTTTAATTTGATTGTCCAGTATTTCCTTCATGAGATATTGCAACACTTAGAAAAAGTGTACAGCGCCAGCAGACAATGAATTTTCAGCACTAAAAAAAACGAAACTTCATTAACAGCTAAACTAAACGTTTCCAATGTAAATTTCCACCTTTATATAGTGTAAAAAGACATCCTGAAGCCTGGGCAGTCATTAATTTGATTGTCCAATATTTCCCTTATGAGATAATGCCTCTCATAGCAAATGTGTACAGCGCGAGCTGAAAATGCATTTACAGCACTAAAAAACCAAACTTTTATAACAGCTAAACCAAACGTTTCCAATGTAAATTTCCACCTTTATATAGTGTAGAAAGGCATCCTGAAGCCTGGAAAGTCATTAATTTGATTGTCCAGTATTTCCTTCATGAGATATTGCAACACTTAGAAAAAGTGTACAGCGCCAGCAGACAATGAATTTTCAGCACTAAAAAAACGAAACTTCATTAACAGCTAAACCAAACGTTTCCAATGTAAATTTCCACATTTATAGAGTGTAAAAAGGCATCCTGAAGCCTGGGAAGTCATTAATTTGATTGTCCAGTATTTCCCTTATGAGATAATGCCTCACATAGCAAATGTGTACAGTGCGAGCTGAAAATGCATTTTCAGCACTAAAAAACCAAACTTTTATAACAGCTAAACCAAACGTTTCCAATGTAAATTTCCACCTTTATATAGTGCAAAAAGACATCCTGAAGCCTGGGCAGCCATTAATTTGATTGTCCAATATTTCCCTTATGAGATAATGCCTCTCATAGCAAATGTGTACAGCGCGAGCTGAAAATGCATTTTCAGCACTAAAAAACCAAACTTTTATAACAGCTAAACCAAACGTTTCCAATGTAAATTTCCACCTTTATATAGTGTAAAAAGACATCCTGAAGCCTGGGCAGTCATTAATTTGATTGTCCAGTATTTCCCTTATGAGATAATGCCTCACATAGCAAATGTGTACAGTGCGAGCTGAAAATGCATTTTCAGCACTAAAAAAACCAAACTTTTATAACAGCTAAACCAAACGTTTCCAATGTAAATTTCCACCTTTATATAGTGTAAAAAGACATCCTGAAGCCTGGGCAGTCATTAATTTGATTGTCCGATATTTCCCTTATGAGACAATGCCTCTCATAGCAAATGTGTACAGCGCGAGCTGAAAATGCATTTACAGCACTAAAAAAACAAACTTTTATAACAGCTAAACCAAACGTTTCCAATGTACATTTCCACCTTTATATAGTGTAGAAAGGCATCCTGAAGCCTGGAAAGTCATTAATTTGATTGTCCAGTATTTCCTTCATGAGATATTGCAACACTTAGAAAAAGTGTACAGCGCCAGCAGACAATGAATTTTCAGCACTAAAAAAACGAAACTTCATTAACAGCTAAACCAAACGTTTCCAATGTAAATTTCCACATTTATAGAGTGTAAAAAGGCATCCTGAAGCCTGGGAAGTCATTAATTTGATTGTCCAGTATTTCCCTTATGAGATAATGCCTCACATAGCAAATGTGTACAGTGCGAGCTGAAAATGCATTTACAGCACTAAAAAACCAAACTTTTATAACAGCTAAACCAAACGTTTCCAATGTAAATTTTCACCTTTATATAGTGTAGAAAGGCATCCTGAAGCCTGGAAAGTCATTGATTTGATTGTCCAGTATTTCCTTCATGAGATATTGCAACACTTAGAAAAAGTGTACAGCGCCAGCAGACAATGAATTTTCAGCACTAAAAAAAACGAAACTTCATTAACAGCTAAACTAAACGTTTCCAATGTAAATTTCCACCTTTATATAGTGTAAAAAGACATCCTGAAGCCAGCGCAGTCATTAATTTGATTGTCCAATATTTCCCTTATGAGATAATGCCTCTCATAGCAAATGTGTACAGCGCGAGCTGAAAATGCATTTACAGCACTAAAAAACCAAACTTTTATAACAGCTAAACCAAACGTTTCCAATGTAAATTTCCACCTTTATATAGTGTAGAAAGGCATCCTGAAGCCTGGAAAGTCATTAATTTGATTGTCCAGTATTTCCTTCATGAGATATTGCAACACTTAGAAAAAGTGTACAGCGCCAGCAGACAATGAATTTTCAGCACTAAAAAAACGAAACTTCATTAACAGCTAAACTAAACGTTTCCAATGTAAATTTCCACCTTTATATAGTGTAGAAAGACATCCTGAAGCCTGCGCAGTCATTAATTTGATTGTCCAATATTTCCCTTATGAGATAATGCCTCTCATAGCAAATGTGTACAGCGCGAGCTGAAAATGCATTTACAGCACTAAAAAACCAAACTTTTATAACAGCTAAACCAAACGTTTCCAATGTAAATTTCCACCTTTATATAGTGTAGAAAGGCATCCTGAAGCCTGGAAAGTCATTAATTTGATTGTCCAGTATTTCCTTCATGAGATATTGCAACACTTAGAAAAAGTGTACAGCGCCAGCAGACAATGAATTTTCAGCACTAAAAAAAACGAAACTTCATTAACAGCTAAACTAAACGTTTCCAATGTAAATTTCCACCTTTATATAGTGTAAAAAGACATCCTGAAGCCTGCGCAGTCATTAATTTGATTGTCCAATATTTCCCTTATGAGATAATGCCTCTCATAGAAAATGTGTACAGCGCGAGCTGAAAATGCATTTACAGCACTAAAAAACCAAACTTTTATAACAGCTAAACCAAACGTTTCCAATGTAAATTTCCACCTTATATAGTGTAGAAAGGCATCCTGAAGCCTGGAAAGTCATTAATTTGATTGTCCAGTATTTCCTTCATGAGATATTGCAACACTTAGAAAAAGTGTACAGCGCCAGCAGACAATGAATTTTCAGCACTAAAAAAAACGAAACTTCATTAACAGCTAAACTAAACGTTTCCAATGTAAATTTCCACCTTTATATAGTGTAGAAAGACATCCTGAAGCCTGCGCAGTCATTAATTTGATTGTCCAATATTTCCCTTATGAGATAATGCCTCTCATAGCAAATGTGTACAGCGCGAGCTGAAAATGCATTTACAGCACTAAAAAACCAAACTTTTATAACAGCTAAACCAAACGTTTCCAATGTAAATTTCCACCTTTATATAGTGTAGAAAGGCATCCTGAAGCCTGGAAAGTAATTAATTTGATTGTCCAGTATTTCCTTCATGAGATATTGCAACACTTAGAAAAAGTGTACAGCGCCAGCAGACAATGAATTTTCAGCACTAAAAAAACGAAACTTCATTAACAGCTAAACTAAACGTTTCCAATGTAAATGTCCACCTTTATATAGTGTAAAAAGACATCCTGAAGCCTGGGCAGTCATTAATTTGATTGTCCAATATTTCCCTTATGAGATAATGCCTCTCATAGCAAATGTGTACAGCGCGAGCTGAAAATGCATTTACAGCACTAAAAAAACAAACTTTTATAACAGCTAAACCAAACGTTTCCAATGTAAATTTCCACCTTTATATAGTGTAGAAAGGCATCCTGAAGCCTGGAAAGTCATTAATTTGATTGTCCAGTATTTCCTTCATGAGATATTGCAACACTTAGAAAAAGTGTACAGCGCCAGCAGACAATGAATTTTCAGCACTAAAAAAAACGAAACTTCATTAACAGCTAAACTAAACGTTTCCAATGTAAATTTCCACCTTTATATAGTGTAAAAAGACATCCTGAAGCCTGGGCAGTCATTAATTTGATTGTCCAATATTTCCCTTATGAGATAATGCCTCTCATTGCAAATGTGTACAGCGCGAGCTGAAAATGCATTTACAGCACGAAAAAAACAAACTTTTATAACAGCTAAACCAAACGTTTCCAATGTACATTTCCACCTTTATATAGTGTAGAAAGGCATCCTGAAGCCTGGAAAGTCATTAATTTGATTGTCCAGTATTTCCTTCATGAGATATTGCAACACTTAGAAAAAGTGTACAGCGCCAGCAGACAATGAATTTTCAGCACTAAAAAAACGAAACTTCATTAACAGCTAAACCAAACGTTTCCAATGTAAATTTCCACATTTATAGAGTGTAAAAAGGCATCCTGGAGCCTGGGAAGTCATTAATTTGATTGTCCAGTATTTCCCTTATGAGATAATGCCTCACATAGCAAATGTGTACAGTGCGAGCTGAAAATGCATTTTCAGCACTAAAAAACCAAACTTTTATAACAGCTAAACCAAACGTTTCCAATGTACATTTCCACCTTTATATAGTGTAAAAAGGCATCCTGAAGCCTGGAAAGTCATTAATTTGATTGTCCAGTATTTCCTTCATGAGATATTGCAACACTTAGAAAAAGTGTACAGCGCCAGCAGACAATGAATTTTCAGCACTAAAAAAACGAAACTTCATTAACAGCTAAACTAAACGTTTCCAATGTAAATTTCCACCCTTATATAGTGTAAAAAGACATCCTGAAGCCTGGGCAGTCATTAATTTGATTGTCCAATATTTCCCTTATGAGATAATGCCTCTCATAGCAAATGTGTACAGCGCGAGCTGAAAATGCATTTACAGCACTAAAAAACCAAACTTTTATAACAGCTAAACCAAACGTTTCCAATGTAAATTTCCACCTTTATATAGTGTAGAAAGGCATCCTGAAGCCTGGAAAGTCATTAATTTGATTGTCCAGTATTTCCTTCATGAGATATTGCAACACTTAGAAAAAGTGTACAGCGCCAGCAGACAATGAATTTTCAGCACTAAAAAAACGAAACTTCATTAACAGCTAAACTAAACGTTTCCAATGTAAATTTCCACCTTTATATAGTGTAAAAAGACATCCTGAAGCCTGGGCAGCCATTAATTTGATTGTCCAATATTTCCCTTATGAGATAATGCCTCTCATAGCAAATGTGTACAGCGCGAGCTGAAAATGCATTTACAGCACTAAAAAACCAAACTTTTATAACAGCTAAACCAAACGTTTCCAATGTAAATTTCCACCTTTATATAGTGTAAAAAGACATCCTGAAGCCTGGGCAGTCATTAATTTGATTGTCCAATATTTCCCTTATGAGATAATGCCTCTCATAGCAAATGTGTACAGCGCGAGCTGAAAATGCATTTACAGCACTAAAAAACCAAACTTTTATAACAGCTAAACCAAACGTTTCCAATGTAAATTTCCACCTTTATATAGTGTAGAAAGGCATCCTGAAGCCTGGAAAGTCATTAATTTGATTGTCCAGTATTTCCTTCATGAGATATTGCAACACTTAGAAAAAGTGTACAGCGCCAGCAGACAATGAATTTTCAGCACTAAAAAAACGAAACTTCATTAACAGCTAAACCAAACGTTTCCAATGTAAATTTCCACATTTATAGAGTGTAAAAAGGCATCCTGAAGCCTGGGAAGTCATTAATTTGATTGTCCAGTATTTCCCTTATGAGATAATGCCTCACATAGCAAATGTGTACAGTGCGAGCTGAAAATGCATTTTCAGCACTAAAAAACCAAACTTTTATAACAGCTAAACCAAACGTTTCCAATGTAAATTTCCACCTTTATATAGTGTAAAAAGACATCCTGAAGCCTGGGCAGTCATTAATTAGATTGTCCAGTATTTCCCTTATGAGATAATGCCTCACATAGCAAATGTGTACAGCGCGAGCTGAAAATGCATTTTACAGCACTAAAAAACCAAACTTTTATAACAGCTAAACCAAACGTTTCCAATGTAAATTTCCACCTTTATATAGTGTAAAAAGACATCCTGAAGCCTGGGCAGTCATTAATTTGATTGTCCAATATTTCCCTTATGAGATAATGCCTCTCATAGCAAATGTGTACAGCGCGAGCTGAAAATGCATTTACAGCACTAAAAAACCAAACTTTTATAACAGCTAAACCAAACGTTTCCAATGTAAATTTCCACCTTTATATAGTGTAGAAAGGCATACTGAAGCCTGGAAAGTCATTAATTTGATTGTCCAGTATTTCCTTCATGAGATATTGCAACACTTAGAAAAAGTGTTCAGCGCCAGCAGACAATGAATTTTCAGCACTAAAAAAACGAAACTTCATTAACAGCTAAACTAAACGTTTCCAATGTATATTTCCACCTTTATATAGTGTAAAAAGACATCCTGAAGCCTGGGCAGTCATTAATTTGATTGTCCAATATTTCCCTTATGAGATAATGCCTCTCATAGCAAATGTGTACAGCGCGAGCTGAAAATGCATTTACAGCACTAAAAAACCAAACTTTTATAACAGCTAAACCAAACGTTTCCAATGTAAATTTCCACCTTTATATAGTGTAGAAAGGCATACTGAAGCCTGGAAAGTCATTAATTTGATTGTCCAGTATTTCCTTCATGAGATATTGCAACACTTAGAAAAAGTGTTCAGCGCCAGCAGACAATGAATTTTCAGCACTAAAAAAACGAAACTTCATTAACAGCTAAACCAAACGTTTCCAATGTAAATTTCCACATTTATAGAGTGTAAAAAGGCATCCTGAAGCCTGGGAAGTCATTAATTTGATTGTCCAGTATTTCCCTTATGAGATAATGCCTCACATAGCAAATGTGTACAGTGCGAGCTGAAAATGCATTTTCAGCACTAAAAAACCAAACTTTTATAACAGCTAAACCAAACGTTTCCAATGTACATTTCCACCTTTATATAGTGTAAAAAGACATCCTGAAGCCTGGGCAGTCATTAATTTGATTGTCCAGTATTTCCCTTTTGAGATAATGCCTCACATAGCAAATGTGGACAGTGCGAGCTGAAAATGCATTTTCAGCACTAAAAAAACCAAACTTTTATAACAGCTAAACCAAACGTTTCCAATGTAAATTTCCACCTTTATATAGTGTAAAAAGACATCCTGAAGCCTGGGCAGTCATTAATTTGATTGTCCAATATTTCCCTTATGAGATAATGCCTCTCATAGCAAATGTGTACAGCGCGAGCTGAAAATGCATTTACAGCAATAAAAAACCAAACTTTTATAACAGCTAAACCAAACGTTTCCAATGTAAATTTCCACCTTTATATAGTGTAGAAAGGCATCCTGAAGCCTGGAAAGTCATTAATTTGATTGTCCAGTATTTCCTTCATGAGATATTGCAACACTTAGAAAAAGTGTACAGCGCCAGCAGACAATGAATTTTCAGCACTAAAAAAAACGAAACTTCATTAACAGCTAAACTAAACGTTTCCAATGTAAATTTCCACCTTTATATAGTGTAAAAATACATCCTGAAGCCTGCGCAGTCATTAATTTGATTGTCCAATATTTCCCTTATGAGATAATGCCTCTCATAGCAAATGTGTACAGCGCGAGCTGAAAATGCATTTACAGCACTAAAAAACCAAACTTTTATAACATCTAAACCAAACGTTTCCAATGTAAATTTCCACGTTTATATAGTGTAGAAAGGCATCCTGAAGCCTGGAAAGTCATTAATTTGATTGTCCAGTATTTCCTTCATGAGATATTGCAACACTTAGAAAAAGTGTACAGCGCCAGCAGACAATGAATTTTCAGCACTAAAAAAACGAAACTTCATTAACAGCTAAACCAAACGTTTCCAATGTAAAATTCCACATTTATAGAGTGTAAAAAGGCATCCTGAAGCCTGGGAAGTCATTAATTTTATTGTCCAGTATTTCCCTTATGAGATAATGCCTCACATAGCAAATGTGTACAGTGCGAGCTGAAAATGCATTTACAGTTCTAAAAAACCAAACTTTTATAACAGCTAAACCAAACGTTTCCAATGTAAATTTCCACCTTTATATAGTGTAGAAAGGCATCCTGAAGCCTGGAAAGTCATTAATTTGATTGTCCAGTATTTCCTTCATGAGATATTGCAACACTTAGAAAAAGTGTACAGCGCCAGCAGACAATGAATTTTCAGCACTAAAAAAACGAAACTTCATTAACAGCTAAACCAAACGTTTCCAATGTAAATTTCCACATTTATAGAGTGTAAAAAGGCATCCTGAAGCCTGGGAAGTCATTAATTTGATTGTCCAGTATTTCCCTTATGAGATAATGCCTCACATAGCAAATGTGTACAGTGCGAGCTGAAAATGCATTTTCAGCACTAAAAAACCAAACTTTTATAACAGCTAAACCAAACGTTTCCAAAGTAAATTTCCACCTTTATATAGTGTAAAAAGACATCCTGAAGCCTGGGCAGTCATTAATTTGATTGTCCAGTATTTCCCTTATGAGATAATGCCTCACATAGCAAATGTGTACAGCGCGAGCTGAAAATGCATTTACAGCACTAAAAAACCAAACTTTTATAACAGCTAAACCAAACGTTTCCAATGTAAATTTCCACCTTTATATAGTGTAAAAAGACATCCTGAAGCCTGGGCAGTCATTAATTTGATTGTCCAATATTTCCCTTATGAGATAATGCCTCTCATAGCAAATGTGTACAGCGCGAGCTGAAAATGCATTTACAGCACTAAAAAACCAAACTTTTATAACAGCAAAACCAAACGTTTCAAATGTAAATTTCCACCTTTATATAGTGTAGAAAGGCATCCTGAAGCCTGGAAAGTCATTAATTTGATTGTCCAGTATTTCCTTCATGAGATATTGCAACACTTAGAAAAAGTGTACAGCGCCAGCAGACAATGAATTTTTAGCACTAAAAAAACGAAACTTCATTAACAGCTAAACCAAACGTTTCCAATGTAAATTTCCACATTTATAGAGTGTAAAAAGGCATCCTGGAGCCTGGGAAGTCATTAATTTGATTGTCCAGTATTTCCCTTATGAGATAATGCCTCACATAGCAAATGTGTACAGTGCGAGCTGAAAATGCATTTTCAGCACTAAAAAACCAAACTTTTATAACAGCTAAACCAAACGTTTCCAATGTACATTTCCACCTTTATATAGTGTAAAAAGGCATCCTGAAGCCTGGAAAGTCATTAATTTGATTGTCCAGTATTTCCTTCATGAGATATTGCAACACTTAGAAAAAGTGTACAGCGCCAGCAGACAATGAATTTTCAGCACTAAAAAAACGAAACTTCATTAACAGCTAAACTAAACGTTTCCAATGTAAATTTCCACCCTTATATAGTGTAAAAAGACACCCTGAAGCCTGGGCAGTCATTAATTTGATTGTCCAATATTTCCCTTATGAGATAATGCCTCTCATAGCAAATGTGTACAGCGCGAGCTGAAAATGCATTTACAGCACTAAAAAACCAAACTTTTATAACAGCTAAACCAAACGTTTCCAATGTAAATTTCCACCTTTATATAGTGTAGAAAGGCATCCTGAAGCCTGGAAAGTCATTAATTTGATTGTCCAGTATTTCCTTCATGAGATATTGCAACACTTAGAAAAAGTGTACAGTGCGAGCTGAAAATGCATTTTCAGCACTAAAAAAACCAAACTTTTATAACAGCTAAACCAAACGTTTCCAATGTAAATTTCCACCTTTATATAGTGTAAAAAGACATCCTGAAGCCTGGGCAGTCATTAATTTGATTGTCCGATATTTCCCTTATGAGACAATGCCTCTCATAGCAAATGTGTACAGCGCGAGCTGAAAATGCATTTACAGCACTAAAAAAACAAACTTTTATAACAGCTAAACCAAACGTTTCCAATGTACATTTCCACCTTTATATAGTGTAGAAAGGCATCCTGAAGCCTGGAAAGTCATTGATTTGATTGTCCAGTATTTCCTTCATGAGATATTGCAACACTTAGAAAAAGTGTACAGCGCCAGCAGACAATGAATTTTCAGCACTAAAAAAAACGAAACTTCATTAACAGCTAAACTAAACGTTTCCAATGTAAATTTCCACCTTTATATAGTGTAAAAAGACATCCTGAAGCCTGCGCAGTCATTAATTTGATTGTCCAATATTTCCCTTATGAGATAATGCCTCTCATAGCAAATGTGTACAGCGCGAGCTGAAAATGCATTTACAGCACTAAAAAACCAAACTTTTATAACAGCTAAACCAAACGTTTCCAATGTAAATTTCCACCTTTATATAGTGTAGAAAGGCATCCTGAAGCCTGGAAAGTCATTAATTTGATTGTCCAGTATTTCCTTCATGAGATATTGCAACACTTAGAAAAAGTGTACAGCGCCAGCAGACAATGAATTTTCAGCACTAAAAAAACGAAACTTCATTAACAGCTAAACTAAACGTTTCCAATGTAAATTTCCACCTTTATATAGTGTAGAAAGACATCCTGAAGCCTGCGCAGTCATTAATTTGATTGTCCAATATTTCCCTTATGAGATAATGCCTCTCATAGCAAATGTGTACAGCGCGAGCTGAAAATGCATTTACAGCACTAAAAAACCAAACTTTTATAACAGCTAAACCAAACGTTTCCAATGTAAATTTCCACCTTTATATAGTGTAGAAAGGCATCCTGAAGCCTGGAAAGTCATTAATTTGATTGTCCAGTATTTCCTTCATGAGATATTGCAACACTTAGAAAAAGTGTACAGCGCCAGCAGACAATGAATTTTCAGCACTAAAAAAAACGAAACTTCATTAACAGCTAAACTAAACGTTTCCAATGTAAATTTCCACCTTTATATAGTGTAAAAAGACATCCTGAAGCCTGCGCAGTCATTAATTTGATTGTCCAATATTTCCCTTATGAGATAATGCCTCTCATAGCAAATGTGTACAGCGCGAGCTGAAAATGCATTTACAGCACTAAAAAAACAAACTTTTATAACAGCTAAACCAAACGTTTCCAATGTAAATTTCCACCTTATATAGTGTAGAAAGGCATCCTGAAGCCTGGAAAGTCATTAATTTGATTGTCCAGTATTTCCTTCATGAGATATTGCAACACTTAAAAAAAGTGTACAGCGCCAGCAGACAATGAATTTTCAGCACTAAAAAAAACGAAACTTCATTAACAGCTAAACTAAACGTTTCCAATGTAAATGTCCACCTTTATATAGTGTAAAAAGACATCCTGAAGCCTGGGCAGTCATTAATTTGATTGTCCAATATTTCCCTTATGAGATAATGCCTCTCATAGCAAATGTGTACAGCGCGAGCTGAAAATGCATTTACAGCACTAAAAAAACAAACTTTTATAACAGCTAAACCAAACGTTTCCAATGTAAATTTCCACCTTTATATAGTGTAGAAAGGCATCCTGAAGCCTGGAAAGTCATTAATTTGATTGTCCAGTATTTCCTTCATGAGATATTGCAACACTTAGAAAAAGTGTACAGCGCCAGCAGACAATGAATTTTCAGCACTAAAAAAAACGAAACTTCATTAACAGCTAAACTAAACGTTTCCAATGTAAATTTCCACCTTTATATAGTGTAAAAAGACATCCTGAAGCCTGGGCAGTCATTAATTTGATTGTCCAATATTTCCCTTATGAGATAATGCCTCTCATTGCAAATGTGTACAGCGCGAGCTGAAAATGCATTTACAGCACGAAAAAAACAAACTTTTATAACAGCTAAACCAAACGTTTCCAATGTACATTTCCACCTTTATATAGTGTAGAAAGGCATCCTGAAGCCTGGAAAGTCATTAATTTGATTGTCCAGTATTTCCTTCATGAGATATTGCAACACTTAGAAAAAGTGTACAGCGCCAGCAGACAATGAATTTTCAGCACTAAAAAAACGAAACTTCATTAACAGCTAAACCAAACGTTTCCAATGTAAATTTCCACATTTATAGAGTGTAAAAAGGCATCCTGGAGCCTGGGAAGTCATTAATTTGATTGTCCAGTATTTCCCTTATGAGATAATGCCTCACATAGCAAATGTGTACAGTGCGAGCTGAAAATGCATTTTCAGCACTAAAAAACCAAACTTTTATAACAGCTAAACCAAACGTTTCCAATGTACATTTCCACCTTTATATAGTGTAAAAAGGCATCCTGAAGCCTGGAAAGTCATTAATTTGATTGTCCAGTATTTCCTTCATGAGATATTGCAACACTTAGAAAAAGTGTACAGCGCCAGCAGACAATGAATTTTCAGCACTAAAAAAACGAAACTTCATTAACAGCTAAACTAAACGTTTCCAATGTAAATTTCCACCCTTATATAGTGTAAAAAGACATCCTGAAGCCTGGGCAGTCATTAATTTGATTGTCCAATATTTCCCTTATGAGATAATGCCTCTCATAGCAAATGTGTACAGCGCGAGCTGAAAATGCATTTACAGCACTAAAAAACCAAACTTTTATAACAGCTAAACCAAACGTTTCCGATGTAAATTTCCACCTTTATATAGTGTAGAAAGGCATCCTGAAGCCTGGAAAGTCATTAATTTGATTGTCCAGTATTTCCTTCATGAGATATTGCAACACTTAGAAAAAGTGTACAGCGCCAGCAGACAATGAATTTTCAGCACTAAAAAAACGAAACTTCATTAACAGCTAAACTAAACGTTTCCAATGTAAATTTCCACCTTTATATAGTGTAAAAAGACATCCTGAAGCCTGGGCAGCCATTAATTTGATTGTCCAATATTTCCCTTATGAGATAATGCCTCTCATAGCAAATGTGTACAGCGCGAGCTGAAAATGCATTTACAGCACTAAAAAACCAAACTTTTATAACAGCTAAACCAAACGTTTCCAATGTAAATTTCCACCTTTATATAGTGTAAAAAGACATCCTGAAGCCTGGGCAGTCATTAATTTGATTGTCCAATATTTCCCTTATGAGATAATGCCTCTCATAGCAAATGTGTACAGCGCGAGCTGAAAATGCATTTACAGCACTAAAAAACCAAACTTTTATAACAGCTAAACCAAACGTTTCCAATGTAAATTTCCACCTTTATATAGTGTAGAAAGGCATCCTGAAGCCTGGAAAGTCATTAATTTGATTGTCCAGTATTTCCTTCATGAGATATTGCAACACTTAGAAAAAGTGTACAGCGCCAGCAGACAATGAATTTTCAGCACTAAAAAAACGAAACTTCATTAACAGCTAAACCAAACGTTTCCAATGTAAATTTCCACATTTATAGAGTGTAAAAAGGCATCCTGAAGCCTGGGAAGTCATTAATTTGATTGTCCAGTATTTCCCTTATGAGATAATGCCTCACATAGCAAATGTGTACAGTGCGAGCTGAAAATGCATTTTCAGCACTAAAAAACCAAACTTTTATAACAGCTAAACCAAACGTTTCCAATGTAAATTTCCACCTTTATATAGTGTAAAAAGACATCCTGAAGCCTGGGCAGTCATTAATTAGATTGTCCAGTATTTCCCTTATGAGATAATGCCTCACATAGCAAATGTGTACAGCGCGAGCTGAAAATGCATTTTACAGCACTAAAAAACCAAACTTTTATAACAGCTAAACCAAACGTTTCCAATGTAAATTTCCACCTTTATATAGTGTAAAAAGACATCCTGAAGCCTGGGCAGTCATTAATTTGATTGTCCAATATTTCCCTTATGAGATAATGCCTCTCATAGCAAATGTGTACAGCGCGAGCTGAAAATGCATTTACAGCACTAAAAAACCAAACTTTTATAACAGCTAAACCAAACGTTTCCAATGTAAATTTCCACCTTTATATAGTGTAGAAAGGCATACTGAAGCCTGGAAAGTCATTAATTTGATTGTCCAGTATTTCCTTCATGAGATATTGCAACACTTAGAAAAAGTGTTCAGCGCCAGCAGACAATGAATTTTCAGCACTAAAAAAACGAAACTTCATTAACAGCTAAACTAAACGTTTCCAATGTATATTTCCACCTTTATATAGTGTAAAAAGACATCCTGAAGCCTGGGCAGTCATTAATTTGATTGTCCAATATTTCCCTTATGAGATAATGCCTCTCATAGCAAATGTGTACAGCGCGAGCTGAAAATGCATTTACAGCACTAAAAAACCAAACTTTTATAACAGCTAAACCAAACGTTTCAAATGTAAATTTCCACCTTTATATAGTGTAGAAAGGCATCCTGAAGCCTGGAAAGTCATTAATTTGATTGTCCAGTATTTCCTTCATGAGATATTGCAACACTTAGAAAAAGTGTACAGCGCCAGCAGACAATGAATTTTCAGCACTAAAAAAACGAAACTTCATTAACAGCTAAACCAAACGTTTCCAATGTAAATTTCCACATTTATAGAGTGTAAAAAGGCATCCTGAAGCCTGGGAAGTCATTAATTTGATTGTCCAGTATTTCCCTTATGAGATAATGCCTCACATAGCAAATGTGTACAGTGCGAGCTGAAAATGCATTTTCAGCACTAAAAAACCAAACTTTTATAACAGCTAAACCAAACGTTTCCAATGTACATTTCCACCTTTATATAGTGTAAAAAGACATCCTGAAGCCTGGGCAGTCATTAATTTGATTGTCCAGTATTTCCCTTTTGAGATAATGCCTCACATAGCAAATGTGGACAGTGCGAGCTGAAAATGCATTTTCAGCACTAAAAAAACCAAACTTTTATAACAGCTAAACCAAACGTTTCCAATGTAAATTTCCACCTTTATATAGTGTAAAAAGACATCCTGAAGCCTGGGCAGTCATTAATTTGATTGTCCAATATTTCCCTTATGAGATAATGCCTCTCATAGCAAATGTGTACAGCGCGAGCTGAAAATGCATTTTACAGCAATAAAAAACCAAACTTTTATAACAGCTAAACCAAACGTTTCCAATGTAAATTTCCACCTTTATATAGTGTAGAAAGGCATCCTGAAGCCTGGAAAGTCATTAATTTGATTGTCCAGTATTTCCTTCATGAGATATTGCAACACTTAGAAAAAGTGTACAGCGCCAGCAGACAATGAATTTTCAGCACTAAAAAAAAACGAAACTTCATTAACAGCTAAACTAAACGTTTCCAATGTAAATTTCCACCTTTATATAGTGTAAAAATACATCCTGAAGCCTGCGCAGTCATTAATTTGATTGTCCAATATTTCCCTTATGAGATAATGCCTCTCATAGCAAATGTGTACAGCGCGAGCTGAAAATGCATTTACAGCACTAAAAAACCAAACTTTTATAACAGCTAAACCAAACGTTTCCAATGTAAATTTCCACCTTTATATAGTGTAGAAAGGCATCCTGAAGCCTGGAAAGTCATTAATTTGATTGTCCAGTATTTCCTTCATGAGATATTGCAACACTTAGAAAAAGTGTACAGCGCCAGCAGACAATGAATTTTCAGCACTAAAAAAACGAAACTTCATTAACAGCTAAACCAAACGTTTCCAATGTAAAATTCCACATTTATAGAGTGTAAAAAGGCATCCTGAAGCCTGGGAAGTCATTAATTTTATTGTCCAGTATTTCCCTTATGAGATAATGCCTCACATAGCAAATGTGTACAGTGCGAGCTGAAAATGCATTTACAGTTCTAAAAAACCAAACTTTTATAACAGCTAAACCAAACGTTTCCAATGTAAATTTCCACCTTTATATAGTGTAGAAAGGCATCCTGAAGCCTGGAAAGTCATTAATTTGATTGTCCAGTATTTCCTTCATGAGATATTGCAACACTTAGAAAAAGTGTACAGCGCCAGCAGACAATGAATTTTCAGCACTAAAAAAACGAAACTTCATTAACAGCTAAACCAAACGTTTCCAATGTAAATTTCCACATTTATAGAGTGTAAAAAGGCATCCTGAAGCCTGGGAAGTCATTAATTTGATTGTCCAGTATTTCCCTTATGAGATAATGCCTCACATAGCAAATGTGTACAGTGCGAGCTGAAAATGCATTTTCAGCACTAAAAAACCAAACTTTTATAACAGCTAAACCAAACGTTTCCAAAGTAAATTTCCACCTTTATATAGTGTAAAAAGACATCCTGAAGCCTGGGCAGTCATTAATTTGATTGTCCAGTATTTCCCTTATGAGATAATGCCTCACATAGCAAATGTGTACAGCGCGAGCTGAAAATGCATTTACAGCACTAAAAAACCAAACTTTTATAACAGCTAAACCAAACGTTTCCAATGTAAATTTCCACCTTTATATAGTGTAAAAAGACATCCTGAAGCCTGGGCAGTCATTAATTTGATTGTCCAATATTTTCCTTATGAGATAATGCCTCTCATAGCAAATGTGTACAGCGCGAGCTGAAAATGCATTTACAGCACTAAAAAACCAAACTTTTATAACAGCAAAACCAAACGTTTCAAATGTAAATTTCCACCTTTATATAGTGTAGAAAGGCATCCTGAAGCCTGGAAAGTCATTAATTTGATTGTCCAGTATTTCCTTCATGAGATATTGCAACACTTAGAAAAAGTGTACAGCGCCAGCAGACAATGAATTTTCAGCACTAAAAAAACGAAACTTCATTAACAGCTAAACCAAACGTTTCCAATGTAAATTTCCACATTTATAGAGTGTAAAAAGGCATCCTGGAGCCTGGGAAGTCATTAATTTGATTGTCCAGTATTTCCCTTATGAGATAATGCCTCACATAGCAAATGTGTACAGTGCGAGCTGAAAATGCATTTTCAGCACTAAAAAACCAAACTTTTATAACAGCTAAACCAAACGTTTCCAATGTACATTTCCACCTTTATATAGTGTAAAAAGACATCCTGAAGCCTGGGCAGTCATTAATTTGATTGTCCAGTATTTCCCTTATGAGATAATGCCTCACATAGCAAATGTGGACAGTGCGAGCAGACAATGAATTTTCAGCACTAAAAAAACGAAACTTCATTAACAGCTAAACTAAACCTTTCCAATGTAAATTTCCACCCTTATATAGTGTAAAAAGACATCCTGAAGCCTGGGCAGTCATTAATTTGATTGTCCAATATTTCCCTTATGAGATAATGCCTCTCATAGCAAATGTGTACAGCGCGAGCTGAAAATGCATTTACAGCAATAAAAAACCAAACTTTTATAACAGCTAAACCAAACGTTTCCAATGTAAATTTCCACCTTTATATAGTGTAGAAAGGCATCCTGAAGCCTGGAAAGTCATTAATTTGATTGTCCAGTATTTCCTTCATGAGATATTGCAACACTTAGAAAAAGTGTACAGCGCCAGCAGACAATGAATTTTCAGCACTAAAAAAAAGAAACTTCATTAACAGCTAAACTAAACGTTTCCAATGTATATTTCCACCTTTATATAGTGTAAAAAGACATCCTGAAGCCTGGGCAGTCATTAATTTGATTGTCCAATATTTCCCTTATGAGATAATGCCTCTCATAGCAAATGTGTACAGCGCGAGCTGAAAATGCATTTACAGCACTAAAAAACCAAACTTTTATAACAGCTAAACCAAACGTTTCAAATGTAAATTTCCACCTTTATATAGTGTAGAAAGGCATCCTGAAGCCTGGAAAGTCATTAATTTGATTGTCCAGTATTTCCTTCATGAGATATTGCAACACTTAGAAAAAGTGTACAGCGCCAGCAGACAATGAATTTTCAGCACTAAAAAAACGAAACTTCATTAACAGCTAAACCAAACGTTTCCAATGTAAATTTCCACATTTATAGAGTGTTAAAAGGCATCCTGAAGCCTGGGAAGTCATTAATTTGATTGTCCAGTATTTCCCTTATGAGATAATGCCTCACATAGCAAATGTGTACAGTGCGAGCTGAAAATGCATTTTCAGCACTAAAAAAACAAACTTTTATAACAGCTAAACCAAACGTTTCCAATGTACATTTCCACCTTTATATAGTGTAAAAAGACATCCTGAAGCCTGGGCAGTCATTAATTTGATTGTCCAGTATTTCCCTTTTGAGATAATGCCTCACATAGCAAATGTGGACAGTGCGAGCTGAAAATGCATTTTCAGCACTAAAAAAACCAAACTTTTATAACAGCTAAACCAAACGTTTCCAATGTAAATTTCCACCTTTATATAGTGTAAAAAGACATCCTGAAGCCTGGGCAGTCATTAATTTGATTGTCCAATATTTCCCTTATGAGATAATGCCTCTCATAGCAAATGTGTACAGCGCGAGCTGAAAATGCATTTACAGCAATAAAAAACCAAACTTTTATAACAGCTAAACCAAACGTTTCCAATGTAAATTTCCACCTTTATATAGTGTAGAAAGGCATCCTGAAGCCTGGAAAGTCATTAATTTGATTGTCCAGTATTTCCTTCATGAGATATTGCAACACTTAGAAAAAGTGTACAGCGCCAGCAGACAATGAATTTTCAGCACTAAAAAAAACGAAACTTCATTAACAGCTAAACTAAACGTTTCCAATGTAAATTTCCACCTTTATATAGTGTAAAAATACATCCTGAAGCCTGCGCAGTCATTAATTTGATTGTCCAATATTTCCCTTATGAGATAATGCCTCTCATAGCAAATGTGTACAGCGCGAGCTGAAAATGCATTTACAGCACTAAAAAACCAAACTTTTATAACAGCTAAACCAAACGTTTCCAATGTAAATTTCCACCTTTATATAGTGTAGAAAGGCATCCTGAAGCCTGGAAAGTCATTAATTTGATTGTCCAGTATTTCCTTCATGAGATATTGCAACACTTAGAAAAAGTGTACAGCGCCAGCAGACAATGAATTTTCAGCACTAAAAAAACGAAACTTCATTAACAGCTAAACCAAACGTTTCCAATGTAAAATTCCACATTTATAGAGTGTAAAAAGGCATCCTGAAGCCTGGGAAGTCATTAATTTTATTGTCCAGTATTTCCCTTATGAGATAATGCCTCACATAGCAAATGTGTACAGTGCGAGCTGAAAATGCATTTACAGTTCTAAAAAACCAAACTTTTATAACAGCTAAACCAAACGTTTCCAATGTAAATTTCCACCTTTATATAGTGTAGAAAGGCATCCTGAAGCCTGGAAAGTCATTAATTTGATTGTCCAGTATTTCCTTCATGAGATATTGCAACACTTAGAAAAAGTGTACAGCGCCAGCAGACAATGAATTTTCAGCACTAAAAAAACGAAACTTCATTAACAGCTAAACCAAACGTTTCCAATGTAAATTTCCACATTTATAGAGTGTAAAAAGGCATCCTGAAGCCTGGGAAGTCATTAATTTGATTGTCCAGTATTTCCCTTATGAGATAATGCCTCACATAGCAAATGTGTACAGTGCGAGCTGAAAATGCATTTTCAGCACTAAAAAACCAAACTTTTATAACAGCTAAACCAAACGTTTCCAATGTACATTTCCACCTTTATATAGTGTAAAAAGACATCCTGAAGCCTGGGCAGTCATTAATTTGATTGTCCAGTATTTCCCTTATGAGATAATGCCTCACATAGCAAATGTGGACAGTGCGAGCAGACAATGAATTTTCAGCACTAAAAAAACGAAACTTCATTAACAGCTAAACTAAACGTTTCCAATGTAAATTTCCACCCTTATATAGTGTAAAAAGACATCCTGAAGCCTGGGCAGTCATTAATTTGATTGTCCAATATTTCCCTTATGAGATAATGCCTCTCATAGCAAATGTGTACAGCGCGAGCTGAAAATGCATTTACAAGCAATAAAAAACCAAACTTTTATAACAGCTAAACCAAACGTTTCCAATGTAAATTTCCACCTTTATATAGTGTAGAAAGGCATCCTGAAGCCTGGAAAGGCATTAATTTGATTTTCCAGTATTTCCTTCATGAGATATTGCAACACTTAGAAAAAGTGTACAGCGCCAGCAGACAATGAATTTTTAGCACTAAAAAAAACGAAACTTCATTAACAGCTAAACTAAACGTTTCCAATGTAAATTTCCACCTTTATATAGTGTAAAAAGACATCCTGAAGCCTGCGCAGTCATTAATTTGATTGTCCAATATTTCCCTTATGAGATAATGCCTCTCATAGAAAATGTGTACAGCGCGAGCTGAAAATGCATTTACAGCACTAAAAAACCAAACTTTTATAACAGCTAAACCAAACGTTTCCAATGTAAATTTCCACCTTTATATAGTGTAGAAAGGCATCCTGAAGCCTGGAAAGTCATTAATTTGATTGTCCAGTATTTCCTTCATGAGATATTGCAACACTTAGAAAAAGTGTACAGCGCCAGCAGACAATGAATTTTCAGCACTAAAAAAACGAAACTTCATTAACAGCTAAACTAAACGTTTCCAATGTAAATTTCCACCTTTATATAGTGTAGAAAGACATCCTGAAGCCTGCGCAGTCATTAATTTGATTGTCCAATATTTCCCTTATGAGATAATGCCTCTCATAGCAAATGTGTACAGCGCGAGCTGAAAATGCATTTACAGCACTAAAAAACCAAACTTTTATAACAGCTAAACCAAACGTTTCCAATGTAAATTTCCACCTTTATATAGTGTAGAAAGGCATCCTGAAGCCTGGAAAGTCATTAATTTGATTGCCCAGTATTTCCTTCATGAGATATTGCAACACTTAGAAAAAGTGTACAGCGCCAGCAGACAATGAATTTTCAGCACTAAAAAAAACGAAACTTCATTAACAGCTAAACTAAACGTTTCCTATGTAAATTTCCACCTTTATATAGTGTAAAAAGACATCCTGAAGCCTGCGCAGTCATTAATTTGATTGTCCAATATTTCCCTTATGAGATAATGCCTCTCATAGCAAATGTGTACAGCGCGAGCTGAAAATGCATTTACAGCACTAAAAAACCAAACTTTTATAACAGCTAAACCAAACGTTTCCAATGTAAATTTCCACCTTTATATAGTGTAGAAAGGCATCCTGAAGCCTGGAAAGTCATTAATTTGATTGTCCAGTATTTCCTTCATGAGATATTGCAACACTTAGAAAAAGTGTACAGCGCCAGCAGACAATGAATTTTCAGCACTAAAAAAAACGAAACTTCATTAACAGCTAAACTAAACGTTTCCAATGTAAATTTCCACCTTTATATAGTGTAGAAAGACATCCTGAAGCCTGCGCAGTCATTAATTTGATTGTCCAATATTTCCCTTATGAGATAATGCCTCTCATAGCAAATGTGTACAGCGCGAGCTGAAAATGCATTTACAGCACTAAAAAACCAAACTTTTATAACAGCTAAACCAAACGTTTCCAATGTAAATTTCCACCTTTATATAGTGTAGAAAGGCATCCTGAAGCCTGGAAAGTCATTAATTTGATTGTCCAGTATTTCCTTCATGAGATATTGCAACACTTAGAAAATGTGTACAGCGCCAGCAGACAATGAATTTTCAGCACTAAAAAAAACGAAACTTCATTAACAGCTAAACTAAACGTTTCCAATGTAAATTTCCACCTTTATATAGTGTAGAAAGACATCCTGAAGCCTGCGCAGTCATTAATTTGATTGTCCAATATTTCCCTTATGAGATAATGCCTCTCATAGCAAATGTGTACAGCGCGAGCTGAAAATGCATTTACAGCACTAAAAAACCAAACTTTTATAACAGCTAAACCAAACGTTTCCAATGTAAATTTCCACCTTTATATAGTGTAGAAAGGCATCCTGAAGCCTGGAAAGTCATTAATTTGATTGTCCAGTATTTCCTTCATGAGATATTGCAACACTTAGAAAATGTGTACAGCGCCAGCAGACAATGAATTTTCAGCACTAAAAAAAACGAAACTTCATTAACAGCTAAACTAAACGTTTCCAATGTAAATTTCCACCTTTATATAGTGTAGAAAGACATCCTGAAGCCTGCGCAGTCATTAATTTGATTGTCCAATATTTCCCTTATGAGATAATGCCTCTCATAGCAAATGTGTACAGCGCGAGCTGAAAATGCATTTACAGCACTAAAAAACCAAACTTTTATAACAGCTAAACCAAACGTTTCCAATGTAAATTTCCACCTTTATATAGTGTAGAAAGGCATCCTGAAGCCTGGAAAGTCATTAATTTGATTGTCCAGTATTTCCTTCATGAGATATTGCAACACTTAGAAAAAGTGTACAGCGCCAGCAGACAATGAATTTTCAGCACTAAAAAAACGAAACTTCATTAACAGCTAAACTAAACGTTTCCAATGTAAATGTCCACCTTTATATAGTGTAAAAAGACATCCTGAAGCCTGGGCAGTCATTAATTTGATTGTCCAATATTTCCCTTATGAGATAATGCCTCTCATAGCAAATGTGTACAGCGCGAGCTGAAAATGCATTTACAGCACTAAAAAAACAAACTTTTATAACAGCTAAACCAAACGTTTCCAATGTAAATTTCCACCTTTATATAGTGTAGAAAGGCATCCTGAAGCCTGGAAAGTCATTAATTTGATTGTCCAGTATTTCCTTCATGAGATATTGCAACACTTAGAAAAAGTGTACAGCGCCAGCAGACAATGAATTTTCAGCACTAAAAAAAACGAAACTTCATTAACAGCTAAACTAAACGTTTCCAATGTAAATTTCCACCTTTATATAGTGTAAAAAGACATCCTGAAGCCTGGGCAGTCATTAATTTGATTGTCCAATATTTCCCTTATGAGATAATGCCTCTCATTGCAAATGTGTACAGCGCGAGCTGAAAATGCATTTACAGCACGAAAAAAACAAACTTTTATAACAGCTAAACCAAACGTTTCCAATGTAAATTTCCACCTTTATAGAGTGTTAAAAGGCATCCTGAAGCCTGGGAAGTCATTAATTTGATTGTCCAGTATTTCCCTTATGAGATAATGCCTCACATAGCAAATGTGTACAGTGCGAGCTGAAAATGCATTTTCAGCACTAAAAAACCAAACTTTTATAACAGCTAAACCAAACGTTTCCAATGTAAATTTCCACCTTTATATAGTGTAAAAAGACATCCTGAAGCCTGGGCAGTCATTAATTTGATTGTCCAATATTTCCCTTATGAGAAAATGCCTCTCATAGCAAATGTGTACAGTGCGAGCTGAAAATGCATTTTCAGCACTAAAAAACCAAACTTTTATAACAGCTAAACCAAACGTTTCAAATGTAAATTTCCACCTTTATATAGTGTAGAAAGGCATCCTGAAGCCTGGAAAGTCATTAATTTGATTGTCCAGTATTTCCTTCATGAGATATTGCAACACTTAGAAAAAGTGTACAGCGCCAGCAGACAATGAATTTTCAGCACTAAAAAAACGAAACTTCATTCACAGCTAAACCAAACGTTTCCAATGTAAATTTCCACATTTATAGAGTGTAAAAAGGCATCCTGAAGCCTGGGAAGTCATTAATTTGATTGTCCAGTATTTCCCTTATGAGATAATGCCTCACATAGCAAATGTGTACAGTGCGAGCTGAAAATGCATTTTCAGCACTAAAAAAACAGACTTTTATAACAGCTAAACCAAACGTTTCCAATGTAAATTTCCACCTTTATATAGTGTAAAAAGACATCCTGAAGCCTGGGCAGTCATTAATTTGATTGTCCAATATTTCCCTTTTGAGATAATGCAACACTTAGAAAAAGTGTACAGCGCCAGCAGACAATGAATTTTCAGCACTAAAAAAAACGAAACTTCATTAACAGCTAAACTAAACGTTTCCAATGTAAATTTCCACCTTTATATAGTGTAGAAAGACATCCTGAAGCCTGCGCAGTCATTAATTTGATTGTCCAATATTTCCCTTATGAGATAATGCCTCTCATAGCAAATGTGTACAGCGCGAGCTGAAAATGCATTTACAGCACTAAAAAACCAAACTTTTATAACAGCTAAACCAAACGTTTCAAATGTAAATTTCCACCTTTATATAGTGTAGAAAGGCATCCTGAAGCCTGGAAAGTCATTAATTTGATTGTCCAGTATTTCCTTCATGAGATATTGCAACACTTAGAAAAAGTGTACAGCGCCAGCAGACAATGAATTTTCAGCACTAAAAAAACGAAACTTCATTAACAGCTAAACTAAACGTTTCCAATGTAAATTTCCACCCTTATATGGTGTAAAAAGACATCCTGAAGCCTGGGCAGTCATTAATTTGATTGTCCAATATTTTCCTTATGAGATAATGCCTCTCATAGCAAATGTGTACAGCGCGAGCTGAAAGTGCATTTACAGCACTAAAAAACCAAACTTTTATAACAGCTAAACCAAACGTTTCCAATGTAAATTTCCACCTTTATATAGTGTAGAAAGGCATCCTGAAGCCTGGAAAGTCATTAATTTGATTGTCCAGTATTTCCTTCATGAGATATTGCAACACTTAGAAAAAGTGTACAGCGCCAGCAGACAATGAATTTTCAGCACTAAAAAAACGAAACTTCATTAACAGCTAAACTAAACGTTTCCAATGTAAATTTCCACCCTTATATAGTGTAAAAAAACATCCTGAAGCCTGGGCAGTCATTAATTTGATTGTCCAATATTTCCCTTATGAGATAATGCCTCTCATAGCAAATGTGTACAGCGCGAGCTGAAAATGCATTTACAGCACTAAAAAACCAAACTTTTATAACAGCTAAACCAAACGTTTCCAATGTAAATTTCCACCTTTATATAGTGTAGAAAGGCATCCTGAAGCCTGGAAAGTCATTAATTTGATTGTCCAGTATTTCCTTCATGAGATATTGCAACACTTAGAAAAAGTGTACAGCGCCAGCAGACAATGAATTTTCAGCACTAAAAAAAACGAAACTTCATTAACAGCTAAACTAAACGTTTCCAATGTAAATTTCCACCTTTATATAGTGTAAAAAGACATCCTGAAGCCTGCGCAGTCATTAATTTGATTGTCCAATATTTCCCTTATGAGATAATGCCTCTCATAGCAAATGTGTACAGCGCGAGCTGAAAATGCATTTACAGCACTAAAAAACCAAACTTTTATAACAGCTAAACCAAACGTTTCCAATGTAAATTTCCACCTTTATATAGTGTAGAAAGGCATCCTGAAGCCTGGAAAGTCATTAATTTGATTGTCCAGTATTTCCTTCATGAGATATTGCAACACTTAGAAAAAGTGTACAGCGCCAGCAGACAATGAATTTTCAGCACTAAAAAAAACGAAACTTCATTAACAGCTAAACTAAACGTTTCCAATGTAAATTTCCACCTTTATATAGTGTAGAAAGACATCCTGAAGCCTGCGCAGTCATTAATTTGATTGTCCAATATTTCCCTTATGAGATAATGCCTCTCATAGCAAATGTGTACAGCGCGAGCTGAAAATGCATTTACAGCACTAAAAAACCAAACTTTTATAACAGCTAAACCAAACGTTTCCAATGTAAATTTCCACCTTTATATAGTGTAGAAAGGCATCCTGAAGCCTGGAAAGTCATTAATTTGATTGTCCAGTATTTCCTTCATGAGATATTGCAACACTTAGAAAAAGTGTACAGCGCCAGCAGACAATGAATTTTCAGCACTAAAAAAACGAAACTTCATTAACAGCTAAACTAAACGTTTCCAATGTAAATTTCCACCCTTATATGGTGTAAAAAGACATCCTGAAGCCTGGGCAGTCATTAATTTGATTGTCCAATATTTTACTTATGAGATAATGCCTCTCATAGCAAATGTGTACAGCGCGAGCTGAAAGTGCATTTACAGCACTAAAAAACCAAACTTTTATAACAGCTAAACCAAACGTTTCCAATGTAAATTTCCACCTTTATATAGTGTAGAAAGGCATCCTGAAGCCTGGAAAGTCATTAATTTGATTGTCCAGTATTTCCTTCATGAGATATTGCAACACTTAGAAAAAGTGTACAGCGCCAGCAGACAATGAATTTTCAGCACTAAAAAAACGAAACTTCATTAACAGCTAAACTAAACGTTTCCAATGTAAATTTCCACCCTTATATAGTGTAAAAAAACATCCTGAAGCCTGGGCAGTCATTAATTTGATTGTCCAATATTTCCCTTATGAGATAATGCCTCTCATAGCAAATGTGTACAGCGCGAGCTGAAAATGCATTTACAGCACTAAAAAACCAAACTTTTATAACAGCTAAACCAAACGTTTCCAATGTAAATTTCCACCTTTATATAGTGTAGAAAGGCATCCTGAAGCCTGGAAAGTCATTAATTTGATTGTCCAGTATTTCCTTCATGAGATATTGCAACACTTAGAAAAAGTGTACAGCGCCAGCAGACAATGAATTTTCAGCACTAAAAAAAACGAAACTTCATTAACAGCTAAACTAAACGTTTCCAATGTAAATTTCCACCTTTATATAGTGTAAAAAGACATCCTGAAGCCTGCGCAGTCATTAATTTGATTGTCCAATATTTCCCTTATGAGATAATGCCTCTCATAGCAAATGTGTACAGCGCGAGCTGAAAATGCATTTACAGCACTAAAAAACCAAACTTTTATAACAGCTAAACCAAACGTTTCCAATGTAAATTTCCACCTTTATATAGTGTAGAAAGGCATCCTGAAGCCTGGAAAGTCATTAATTTGATTGTCCAGTATTTCCTTCATGAGATATTGCAACACTTAGAAAAAGTGTACAGCGCCAGCAGACAATGAATTTTCAGCACTAAAAAAAACGAAACTTCATTAACAGCTAAACTAAACGTTTCCAATGTAAATTTCCACCTTTATATAGTGTAGAAAGACATCCTGAAGCCTGCGCAGTCATTAATTTGATTGTCCAATATTTCCCTTATGAGATAATGCCTCTCATAGCAAATGTGTACAGCGCGAGCTGAAAATGCATTTACAGCACTAAAAAACCAAACTTTTATAACAGCTAAACCAAACGTTTCCAATGTAAATTTCCACCTTTATATAGTGTAGAAAGGCATCCTGAAGCCTGGAAAGTCATTAATTTGATTGTCCAGTATTTCCTTCATGAGATATTGCAACACTTAGAAAAAGTGTACAGCGCCAGCAGACAATGAATTTTCAGCACTAAAAAAACGAAACTTCATTAACAGCTAAACTAAACGTTTCCAATGTAAATTTCCACCTTTATATAGTGTAAAAAGACATCCTGAAGCCTGGGCAGCCATTAATTTGATTGTCCAATATTTCCCTTATGAGATAATGCCTCTCCTAGCAAATGTGTACAGCGCGAGCTGAAAATGCATTTACAGCACTAAAAAACCAAACTTTTATAACAGCTAAACCAAACGTTTCCAATGTAAATTTCCACGTTTATATAGTGTAAAAAGACATCCTGAAGCCTGGGCAGTCATTAATTTGATTGTCCAATATTTCCCTTATGAGATAATGCCTCTCATAGCAAATGTGTACAGCGCGAGCTGAAAATGCATTTACAGCACTAAAAAACCAAACTTTTATAAACAGCTAAACCAAACGTTTCCAATGTAAATTTCCACCTTTATATAGTGTAAAAAGACATCCTGAAGCCTGGGCAGTCATTAATTTGATTGTCCATTATTTCCCTTATGAGATAATGCCTCTCATAGCAAATGTGTACAGCGCGAGCTGAAAATGCATTTACAGCACTAAAAAACCAAACTTTTATAACAGCTAAACCAAACGTTTCCAATGTAAATTTCCACATTTATAGAGTGTAAAAAGGCATCCTGAAGCCTGGGAAGTCATTAATTTGATTGTCCAGTATTTCCCTTATGAGATAATGCCTCACATAGCAAATGTGTACAGTGCGAGCTGAAAATGCATTTTCAGCACTAAAAAACCAAACTTTTATAACAGCTAAACCAAACGTTTCCAATGTAAATTTCCACCTTTATATAGTGTAAAAAGACATCCTGAAGCCTGGAAAGTCATTAATTTGATTGTCCAGTATTTCCTTCATGAGATATTGCAACACTTAGAAAAAGTGTACAGCGCCAGCAGACAATGAATTTTCAGCACTAAAAAAACGAAACTTCATTAACAGCTAAACTAAACGTTTCCAATGTAAATTTCCACCCTTATATGGTGTAAAAAGACATCCTGAAGCCTGGGCAGTCATTAATTTGATTGTCCAATATTTTCCTTATGAGATAATGCCTCTCATAGCAAATGTGTACAGCGCGAGCTGAAAGTGCATTTACAGCACTAAAAAACCAAACTTTTATAACAGCTAAACCAAACGTTTCCAATGTAAATTTCCACCTTTATATAGTGTAGAAAGGCATCCTGAAGCCTGGAAAGTCATTAATTTGATTGTCCAGTATTTCCTTCATGAGATATTGCAACACTTAGAAAAAGTGTACAGCGCCAGCAGACAATGAATTTTCAGCACTAAAAAAACGAAACTTCATTAACAGCTAAACTAAACGTTTCCAATGTAAATTTCCACCCTTATATAGTGTAAAAAAACATCCTGAAGCCTGGGCAGTCATTAATTTGATTGTCCAATATTTCCCTTATGAGATAATGCCTCTCATAGCAAATGTGTACAGCGCGAGCTGAAAATGCATTTACAGCACTAAAAAACCAAACTTTTATAACAGCTAAACCAAACGTTTCCAATGTAAATTTCCACCTTTATATAGTGTAGAAAGGCATCCTGAAGCCTGGAAAGTCATTAATTTGATTGTCCAGTATTTCCTTCATGAGATATTGCAACACTTAGAAAAAGTGTACAGCGCCAGCAGACAATGAATTTTCAGCACTAAAAAAAACGAAACTTCATTAACAGCTAAACTAAACGTTTCCAATGTAAATTTCCACCTTTATATAGTGTAGAAAGACATCCTGAAGCCTGCGCAGTCATTAATTTGATTGTCCAATATTTCCCTTATGAGATAATGCCTCTCATAGCAAATGTGTACAGCGCGAGCTGAAAATGCATTTACAGCACTAAAAAACCAAACTTTTATAACAGCTAAACCAAACGTTTCCAATGTAAATTTCCACCTTTATATAGTGTAGAAAGGCATCCTGAAGCCTGGAAAGTCATTAATTTGATTGTCCAGTATTTCCTTCATGAGATATTGCAACACTTAGAAAAAGTGTACAGCGCCAGCAGACAATGAATTTTCAGCACTAAAAAAACGAAACTTCATTAACAGCTAAACTAAACGTTTCCAATGTAAATTTCCACCTTTATATAGTGTAAAAAGACATCCTGAAGCCTGGGCAGCCATTAATTTGATTGTCCAATATTTCCCTTATGAGATAATGCCTCTCCTAGCAAATGTGTACAGCGCGAGCTGAAAATGCATTTACAGCACTAAAAAACCAAACTTTTATAACAGCTAAACCAAACGTTTCCAATGTAAATTTCCACGTTTATATAGTGTAAAAAGACATCCTGAAGCCTGGGCAGTCATTAATTTGATTGTCCAATATTTCCCTTATGAGATAATGCCTCTCATAGCAAATGTGTACAGCGCGAGCTGAAAATGCATTTACAGCACTAAAAAACCAAACTTTTATAAACAGCTAAACCAAACGTTTCCAATGTAAATTTCCACCTTTATATAGTGTAGAAAGGCATCCTGAAGCCTGGAAAGTCATTAATTTGATTATCCAGTATTTCCTTCATGAGATATTGCAACACTTAGAAAAAGTGTACAGCGCCAGCAGACAATGAATTTTCAGCACTAAAAAAACGAAACTTCATTAACAGCTAAACTAAACGTTTCCAATGTAAATTTCCACGTTTATATAGTGTAAAAAGACATCCTGAAGCCTGGGCAGTCATTAATTTGATTGTCCAATATTTCCCTTATGAGATAATGCCTCTCATAGCAAATGTGTACAGCGCGAGCTGAAAATGCATTTACAGCACTAAAAAACCAAACTTTTATAACAGCTAAACCAAACGTTTCCAATGTAAATTTCCACCTTTATATAGTGTAGAAAGGCATCCTGAAGCCTGGAAAGTCATTATTTGATTGTCCAGTATTTCCTTCATGAGATATTGCAAAACTTAGAAAAAGTGTACAGCGCCAGCAGACAATGAATTTTCAGCACTAAAAAAACGAAACTTCATTAACAGCTAAACCAAACGTTTCCAATGTAAATTTCCACATTTATAGAGTGTAAAAATGCATCCTGAAGCCTGGGAAGTCATTAATTTGATTGTCCAGTATTTCCCTTATGAGATAATGCCTCACATAGCAAATGTGTACAGTGCGAGCTGAAAATGCATTTTCAGCACTAAAAAAACAAACTTTTATAACAGCTAAACCAAACGTTTCCAATGTAAATTTCCACCTTTATATAGTGTAAAAAGACATCCTGAAGCCTGGGCAGTCATTAATTTGATTGTCCAATATTTCCCTTATGAGATAATGCCTCTCATAGCAAATGTGTACAGCGCGAGCTGAAAATGCATTTACAGCACTAAAAAACCAAACTTTTATAACAGCTAAACCAAACGTTTCCAATGTAAATTTCCACCTTTATATAGTGTAGAAAGGCATCCTGGAGCCTGGAAAGTCATTAATTTGATTGTCCAGTATTTCCTTCATGAGATATTGCAACACTTAGAAAAAGTGTACAGCGCCAGCAGACAATGAATTTTCAGCACTAAAAAAACGAAACTTCATTAACAGCTAAACCAAACGTTTCCAATGTAAATTTCCACATTTATAGAGTGTAAAAAGGCATCCTGAAGCCTGGGAAGTCATTAATTTGATTGTCCAGTATTTCCCTTATGAGATAATGCCTCACATAGCAAATGTGTACAGTGCGAGCTGAAAATGCATTTTCAGCACTAAAAAACCAAACTTTTATAACAGCTAAACCAAACGTTTCCAATGTAAATTTCCACCTTTATATAGTGTAAAAAGACATCCTGAAGCCTGGGCAGTCATTAATTTGATTGTCCAGTATTTCCCTTATGAGATAATGCCTCACATAGCAAATGTGTACAGCGCGAGCTGAAAATGCATTTACAGCACTAAAAAAACAAACTTTTATAACAGCTAAACCAAACGTTTCCAATGTAAATTTCCACCTTTATGTAGTGTAGAAAGGCATCCTGAAGCCTGGGCAGTCATTAATTTGATTGTCCAATATTTCCCTTATGAGATAATGCCTCTCATAGAAAATGTGTACAGCGCGAGCTGAAAATGCATTTACAGCACTAAAAAACCAAACTTTTATAACAGCTAAACCAAACGTTTCCAATGTAAATTTCCACCTTTATATAGTGTAAAAAGACATCCTGAAGCCTGGGCAGTCATTAATTTGATTGTCCAATATTTCCCTTATGAGATAATGCCTCTCATAGCAAATGTGTACAGTGCGAGCTGAAAATGCATTTTCAGCACTAAAAAACCAAACTTTTATAACAGCTAAACCAAACGTTTCCAATGTAAATTTCCACCTTTATATAGTGTAAAAAGACATCCTGAAGCCTGGGCAGTCATTAATTTGATTGTCCAGTTTTTCCCTTATGAGATAATGCCTCACATAGCAAATGTGTACAGCGCGAGCTGAAAATGCATTTACAGCACTAAAAAAACAAACTTTTATAACAGCTAAACCAAACGTTTCCAATGTAAATTTCCACCTTTATATAGTGTAAAAAGACATCCTGAAGCCTGGGCAGTCATTAATTTGATTGTCCAATATTTCCCTTATGAGATAATGCCTCTCATAGCAAATGTGTACAGCGCGAGCTGAAAATGCATTTACAGCACTAAAAAACCAAACTTTTATAACAGCTAAACCAAACGTTTCCAATGTAAATTTCCACCTTTATATAGTGTAGAAAGGCATCCTGAAGCCTGGAAAGTCATTAATTTGATTGTCCAGTATTTCCTTCATGAGATATTGCAACACTTAGAAAAAGTGTACAGCGCCAGCAGACAATGAATTTTCAGCACTAAAAAAACGAAACTTCATTAACAGCTAAACCAAACGTTTCCAATGTAAATTTCCACATTTATAGAGTGTAAAAAGGCATCCTGAAGCCTGGGAAGTAATTAATTTGATTGTCCAGTATTTCCCTTATGAGATAATGCCTCACATAGCAAATGTGTACAGTGCGAGCTGAAAATGCATTTTCAGCACTAAAAAAACAAACTTTTATAACACCTAAACCAAACGTTTCCAATGTAAATTTCCACCTTTATATAGTGTAAAAAGACATCCTGAAGCCTGGGCAGTCATTAATTTGATTGTCCAATATTTCCCTTATGAGATAATGCCTCTCATACCAAATGTGTACAGCGCGAGCTGAAAATGCATTTACAGCACTAAAAAACCAAACTTTTATAACAGCTAAACCAAACGTTTCCAATGTAAATTTCCACCTTTATATAGTGTAGAAAGGCATCCTGAAGCCTGGAAAGTCATTAATTTGATTGTCCAGTATTTCCTTCATGAGATATTGCAACATTTAGAAAAAGTGTACAGCGCCAGCAGACAATGAATTTTCAGCACTAAAAAAACGAAACTTCATTAACAGCTAAACTAAACGTTTCCAATATAAATTTCCACCTTTATATAGTGTAAAAAGACATCCTGAAGCCCGGGCAGCCATTAATTTGATTGTCCAATATTTCCCTTATGAGATAATGCCTCTCATAGCAAATGTGTACAGCGCGAGCTGAAAATGCATTTACAGCACTAAAAAACCAAACTTTTATAACAGCTAAACCAAACGTTTCCAATGTAAATTTCCACCTTTATATAGTGTAAAAAGACATCCTGAAGCCTGGGCAGTGATTAATTTGATTGTCCAATATTTCCCTTATGAGATAATGCCTCTCATAGCAAATGTGTACAGCGCGAGCTGAAAATGCATTTACAGCACTAAAAAACCAAACTTTTATAACAGCTAAACCAAACGTTTCCAATGTACATTTCCACCTTTATATAGTGTAGAAAGGCATCCTGAAGCCTGGGAAGTCATTAATTTGATTGTCCAGTATTTCCCTTATGAGATAATGCCTCACATAGCAAATGTGTACAGTGCCGAGCTGAAAATGCATTTTCAGCACTAAAAAACCAAACTTTTATAACAGCTAAACCAAACGTTTCCAATGTAAATTTCCACCTTTATATAGTGTAAAAAGACATCCTGAAGCCTGGGCAGGCATTAATTTGATTGTCCAGTATTTCCCTTATGAGATAATGCCTCACATAGCAAATGTGTACAGTGCGAGCTGAAAATGCATTTTCAGCACTAAAAAAACCAAACTTTTATAACAGCTAAACCAAACGTTTCCAATGTAAATTTCCACCTTTATATAGTGTAAAAAGACATCCTGAAGCCTGGGCAGTCATTAATTTGATTGTCCAATATTTCCCTTATGAGACAATGCCTCTCATAGCAAATGTGTACAGCGCGAGCTGAAAATGCATTTACAGCACTAAAAAAACAAACTTTTATAACAGCTAAACCAAACGTTTCCAATGTACATTTCCACCTTTATATAGTGTAGAAAGGCATCCTGAAGCCTGGAAAGTCATTAATTTGATTGTCCAGTATTTCCTTCATGAGATATTGCAACACTTAGAAAAAGTGTACAGCGCCAGCAGACAATGAATTTTCAGCACTAAAAAAACGAAACTTCATTAACAGCTAAACCAAACGTTTCCAATGTAAATTTCCACATTTATAGAGTGTAAAAAGGCATCCTGAAGCCTGGGAAGTCATTAATTTGATTGTCCAGTATTTCCCTTATGAGATAATGCCTCACATAGCAAATGTGTACAGTGCGAGCTGAAAATGCATTTACAGCACTAAAAAACCAAACTTTTATAACAGCTAAACCAAACGTTTCCAATGTAAATTTTCACCTTTATATAGTGTAGAAAGGCATCCTGAAGCCTGGAAAGTCATTGATTTGATTGTCCAGTATTTCCTTCATGAGATATTGCAACACTTAGAAAAAGTGTACAGCGCCAGCAGACAATGAATTTTCAGCACTAAAAAAACGAAACTTCATTAACAGCTAAACTAAACGTTTCCAATGTAAATTTCCAACTTTATATAGAGTAAAAAGACATCCTGAAGCCTGGGCAGCCATTAATTTGATTGTCCAATATTTCCCTTATGAGATAATGCCTCTCATAGCAAATGTGTACAGCGCGAGCTGAAAATGCATTTACAGCACTAAAAAACCAAACTTTTATAACAGCTAAACCAAACGTTTCCATTGTAAATTTCCACCTTTATATAGTGTAAAAAGACATCCTGAAGCCTGGGCAGTCATTAATTTGATTGTCCAATATTTCCCTTATGAGATAATGCCTCTCATAGCAAATGTGTACAGCGCGAGCTGAAAATGCATTTACAGCACTAAAAAACCAAACTTTTATAACAGCTAAACCAAACGTTTCCAATGTAAATTTCCACCTTTATATAGTGTAGAAAGGCATCCTGAAGACTGGAAAGTCATTAATTTGATTGTCCAGTATTTCCTTCATGAGATATTGCAACACTTAGAAAAAGTGTACAGCGCCAGCAGACAATGAATTTTCAGCACTAAAAAAAACGAAACTTCATTAACAGCTAAACTAAACGTTTCCAATGTAAATTTCCACCTTTATATAGTGTAAAAAGACATCCTGAAGCCTGGGCAGTCATTAATTTGATTGTCCAATATTTCCCTTATGAGATAATGCCTCTCATAGCAAATGTGTACAGCGCGAGCTGAAAATGCATTTACAGCACTAAAAAACCAAACTTTTATAACAGCTAAACCAAACGTTTCCAATGTAAATTTCCACCTTTATATAGTGTAGAAAGGCATCCTGAAGCCTGGAAAGTCATTAATTTGATTGTCCAGTATTTCCTTCATGAGATATTGCAACACTTAGAAAAAGTGTACAGCGCCAGCAGACAATGAATTTTCAGCACTAAAAAAACGAAACTTCATTAACAGCTAAACCAAACGTTTCCAATGTAAATTTCCACATTTATAGAGTGTAAAAAGGCATCCTGAAGCCTGGGAAGTCATTAATTTGATTGTCCAGTATTTCCCTTATGAGATAATGCCTCACATAGCAAATGTGTACAGTGCGAGCTGAAAATGCATTTTCAGCACTAAAAAACCAAACTTTTATAACAGCTAAACCAAACGTTTCCAATGTAAATTTCCACCTTTATATAGTGTAAGAAGACATCCTGAAGCCTGGGCAGTCATTAATTTGATTGTCCAGTATTTCCCTTATGAGATAATGCCTCACATAGCAAATGTGTACAGCGCGAGCTGAAAATGCATTTACAGCACTAAAAAACCAAACTTTTATAACAGCTAAACCAAACGTTTCCAATGTAAATTTCCACCTTTATATAGTGTAAAAAGACATCCTGAAGCCTGGGCAGTCATTAATTTGATTGTCCAATATTTCCCTTATGAGATAATGCCTCTCATAGCAAATGTGTACAGCGCGAGCTGAAAATGCATTTACAGCACTAAAAAACCAAACTTTTATAACAGCTAAACCAAACGTTTCCAATGTAAATTTCCACCTTTATATAGTGTAGAAAGGCATCCTGAAGCCTGGAAAGTCATTAATTTGATTGTCCAGTATTTCCTTCATGAGATATTGCAACACTTAGAAAAAGTGTACAGCGCCAGCAGACAATGAATTTTCAGCACTAAAAAAACGAAACTTCATTAACAGCTAAACTAAACGTTTCCAATGTATATTTCCACCTTTATATAGTGTAAAAAGACATCCTGAAGCCTGGGCAGTCATTAATTTGATTGTCCAATATTTCCCTTATGAGATAATGCCTCTCATAGCAAATGTGTACAGCGCGAGCTGAAAATGCATTTACAGCACTAAAAAACCAAACTTTTATAACAGCTAAACCAAACGTTTCAAATGTAAATTTCCACCTTTATATAGTGTAGAAAGGCATCCTGAAGCCTGGAAAGTCATTAATTTGATTGTCCAGTATTTCCTTCATGAGATATTGCAACACTTAGAAAAAGTGTACAGCGCCAGCAGACAATGAATTTTCAGCACTAAAAAAACGAAACTTCATTAACAGCTAAACCAAACGTTTCCAATGTAAATTTCCACATTTATAGAGTGTAAAAAGGCATCCTGAAGCCTGCGAAGTCATTAATTTGATTGTCCAGTATTTCCCTTATGAGATAATGCCTCACATAGCAAATGTGTACAGTGCGAGCTGAAAATGCATTTTCAGCACTAAAAAACCAAACTTTTATAACAGCTAAACCAAACGTTTCCAATGTAAATTTCCACCTTTAGATAGTGTAAAAAGACATCCTGAAGCCTGGGCAGTCATTAATTTGATTGTCCAGTATTTCCCTTATGAGATAATGCCTCACATAGCAAATGTGTACAGTGCGAGCTGAAAATGCATTTTCAGCACTAAAAAAACCAAACTTTTATAACAGCTAAACCAAACGTTTCCAATGTAAATTTCCACCTTTATATAGTGTAAAAAGACATCCTGAAGCCTGGGCAGTCATTAATTTGATTGTCCAATATTTCCCTTATGAGATAATGCCTCTCATAGCAAATGTGTACAGCGCGAGCTGAAAATGCATTTACAGCACTAAAAAACCAAACTTTTATAACAGCTAAACCAAACGTTTCCAATGTAAATTTCCACCTTTATATAGTGTAGAAAGGCATCCTGAAGCCTGGAAAGTCATTAATTTGATTGTCCAGTATTTCCTTCATGAGATATTGCAACACTTAGAAAAAGTGTACAGCGCCAGCAGACAATGAATTTTCAGCACTAAAAAAACGAAACTTCATTTAACAGCTAAACCAAACGTTTCCAATGTAAATTTCCACATTTATAGAGTGTAAAAAGGCATCCTGAAGCCTGGGAAGTCATTAATTTGATTGTCCAGTATTTCCCTTATGAGATAATGCCTCACATAGCAAATGTGTACAGTGCGAGCTGAAAATGCATTTTCAGCACTAAAAAAACCAAACTTTTATAACAGCTAAACCAAACGTTTCCAATGTAAATTTCCACCTTTATATAGTGTAAAAAGACATCCTGAAGCCTGGGCAGTCATTAATTTGATTGTCCAATATTTCCCTTATGAGACAATGCCTCTCATAGCAAATGTGTACAGCGCGAGCTGAAAATGCATTTACAGCACTTAAAAAACAAACTTTTATAACAGCTAAACCAAACGTTTCCAATGTACATTTCCACCTTTATATAGTGTAGAAAGGCATCCTGAAGCCTGGAAAGTCATTAATTTGATTGTCCAGTATTTCCTTCATGAGATATTGCAACACTTAGAAAAAGTGTACAGCGCCAGCAGACAATGAATTTTCAGCACTAAAAAAACGAAACTTCATTAACAGCTAAACCAAACGTTTCCAATGTAAATTTCCACATTTATAGAGTGTAAAAAGGCATCCTGAAGCCTGGGAAGTCATTAATTTGATTGTCCAGTATTTCCCTTATGAGATAATGCCTCACATAGCAAATGTGTACAGTGCGAGCTGAAAATGCATTTACAGCACTAAAAAACCAAACTTTTATAACAGCTAAACCAAACGTTTCCAATGTAAATTTCCACCTTTATATAGTGTAGAAAGGCATCCTGAAGCCTGGAAAGTCATTGATTTGATTGTCCAGTATTTCCTTCATGAGATATTGCAACACTTAGAAAAAGTGTACAGCGCCAGCAGACAATGAATTTTCAGCACTAAAAAAACGAAACTTCATTAACAGCTAAACTAAACGTTTCCAATGTAAATTTCCAACTTTATATAGAGTAAAAAGACATCCTGAAGCCTGGGCAGCCAATAATTTGATTGTCCAATATTTCCCTTATGAGATAATGCCTCTCATAGCAAATGTGTACAGCGCGAGCTGAAAATGCATTTACAGCACTAAAAAACCAAACTTTTATAACAGCTAAACCAAACGTTTCCAATGTAAATTTCCACCTTTATATAGTGTAAAAAGACATCCTGAAGCCTGGGCAGTCATTAATTTGATTGTCCAATATTTCCCTTATGAGATAATGCCTCTCATAGCAAATGTGTACAGCGCGAGCTGAAAATGCATTTACAGCACTAAAAAACCAAACTTTTATAACAGCTAAACCAAACGTTTCCAATGTAAATTTCCACCTTTATATAGTGTAGAAAGGCATCCTGAAGCCTGGAAAGTCATTAATTTGATTGTCCAGTATTTCCTTCATGAGATATTGCAACACTTAGAAAGAGTGTACAGCGCCAGCAGACAATGAATTTTCAGCACTAAAAAAACGAAACTTCATTAACAGCTAAACCAAACGTTTCCAATGTAAATTTCCACATTTATAGAGTGTAAAAAGGCATCCTGAAGCCTGGGAAGTCATTAATTTGATTGTCCAGTATTTCCCTTATGAGATAATGCCTCTCATAGCAAATGTGTACAGCGCGAGCTGAAAATGCATTTACAGCACTAAAAAACCAAACTTTTATAACAGCTAAACCAAACGTTTCAAATGTAAATTTCCACCTTTATATAGTGTAGAAAGGCATCCTGAAGCCTGGAAAGTCATTAATTTGATTGTCCAGTATTTCCTTCATGAGATATTGCAACACTTAGAAAAAGTGTACAGCGCCAGCAGACAATGAATTTTCAGCACTAAAAAAACGAAACTTCATTAACAGCTAAACCAAACGTTTCCAATGTAAATTTCCACATTTATAGAGTGTAAAAAGGCATCCTGAAGCCTGCGAAGTCATTAATTTGATTGTCCAGTATTTCCCTTATGAGATAATGCCTCACATAGCAAATGTGTACAGTGCGAGCTGAAAATGCATTTTCAGCACTAAAAAACCAAACTTTTATAACAGCTAAACCAAACGTTTCCAATGTAAATTTCCACCTTTAGATAGTGTAAAAAGACATCCTGAAGCCTGGGCAGTCATTAATTTGATTGTCCAGTATTTCCCTTATGAGATAATGCCTCACATAGCAAATGTGTACAGTGCGAGCTGAAAATGCATTTTCAGCACTAAAAAAACCAAACTTTTATAACAGCTAAACCAAACGTTTCCAATGTAAATTTCCACCTTTATATAGTGTAAAAAGACATCCTGAAGCCTGGGCAGTCATTAATTTGATTGTCCAATATTTCCCTTATGAGATAATGCCTCTCATAGCAAATGTGTACAGCGCGAGCTGAAAATGCATTTACAGCACTAAAAAACCAAACTTTTATAACAGCTAAACCAAACGTTTCCAATGTAAATTTCCACCTTTATATAGTGTAGAAAGGCATCCTGAAGCCTGGAAAGTCATTAATTTGATTGTCCAGTATTTCCTTCATGAGATATTGCAACACTTAGAAAAAGTGTACAGCGCCAGCAGACAATGAATTTTCAGCACTAAAAAAACGAAACTTCATTTAACAGCTAAACCAAACGTTTCCAATGTAAATTTCCACATTTATAGAGTGTAAAAAGGCATCCTGAAGCCTGGGAAGTCATTAATTTGATTGTCCAGTATTTCCCTTATGAGATAATGCCTCACATAGCAAATGTGTACAGTGCGAGCTGAAAATGCATTTTCAGCACTAAAAAACCAAACTTTTATAACAGCTAAACCAAACGTTTCCAATGTAAATTTCCACCTTTATATAGTGTAAAAAGACATCCTGAAGCCTGGGCAGTCATTAATTTGATTGTCCAGTATTTCCCTTATGAGATAATGCCTCACATAGCAAATGTGTACAGTGCGAGCTGAAAATGCATTTTCAGCACTAAAAAAACCAAACTTTTATAACAGCTAAACCAAACGTTTCCAATGTAAATTTCCACCTTTATATAGTGTAAAAAGACATCCTGAAGCCTGGGCAGTCATTAATTTGATTGTCCAATATTTCCCTTATGAGACAATGCCTCTCATAGCAAATGTGTACAGCGCGAGCTGAAAATGCATTTACAGCACTTAAAAAACAAACTTTTATAACAGCTAAACCAAACGTTTCCAATGTACATTTCCACCTTTATATAGTGTAGAAAGGCATCCTGAAGCCTGGAAAGTCATTAATTTGATTGTCCAGTATTTCCTTCATGAGATATTGCAACACTTAGAAAAAGTGTACAGCGCCAGCAGACAATGAATTTTCAGCACTAAAAAAACGAAACTTCATTAACAGCTAAACCAAACGTTTCCAATGTAAATTTCCACATTTATAGAGTGTAAAAAGGCATCCTGAAGCCTGGGAAGTCATTAATTTGATTGTCCAGTATTTCCCTTATGAGATAATGCAACACTTAGAAAGAGTGTACAGCGCCAGCAGACAATGAATTTTCAGCACTAAAAAAACGAAACTTCATTAACAGCTAAACCAAACGTTTCCAATGTAAATTTCCACATTTATAGAGTGTAAAAAGGCATCCTGAAGCCTGGGAAGTCATTAATTTGATTGTCCAGTATTTCCCTTATGAGATAATGCCTCTCATAGCAAATGTGTACAGCGCGAGCTGAAAATGCATTTACAGCACTAAAAAACCAAACTTTTATAACAGCTAAACCAAACGTTTCAAATGTAAATTTCCACCTTTATATAGTGTAGAAAGGCATCCTGAAGCCTGGAAAGTCATTAATTTGATTGTCCAGTATTTCCTTCATGAGATATTGCAACACTTAGAAAAAGTGTACAGCGCCAGCAGACAATGAATTTTCAGCACTAAAAAAACGAAACTTCATTAACAGCTAAACCAAACGTTTCCAATGTAAATTTCCACATTTATAGAGTGTAAAAAGGCATCCTGAAGCCTGCGAAGTCATTAATTTGATTGTCCAGTATTTCCCTTATGAGATAATGCCTCACATAGCAAATGTGTACAGTGCGAGCTGAAAATGCATTTTCAGCACTAAAAAACCAAACTTTTATAACAGCTAAACCAAACGTTTCCAATGTAAATTTCCACCTTTAGATAGTGTAAAAAGACATCCTGAAGCCTGGGCAGTCATTAATTTGATTGTCCAGTATTTCCCTTATGAGATAATGCCTCACATAGCAAATGTGTACAGTGCGAGCTGAAAATGCATTTTCAGCACTAAAAAAACCAAACTTTTATAACAGCTAAACCAAACGTTTCCAATGTAAATTTCCACCTTTATATAGTGTAAAAAGACATCCTGAAGCCTGGGCAGTCATTAATTTGATTGTCCAATATTTCCCTTATGAGATAATGCCTCTCATAGCAAATGTGTACAGCGCGAGCTGAAAATGCATTTACAGCACTAAAAAACCAAACTTTTATAACAGCTAAACCAAACGTTTCCAATGTAAATTTCCACCTTTATATAGTGTAGAAAGGCATCCTGAAGCCTGGAAAGTCATTAATTTGATTGTCCAGTATTTCCTTCATGAGATATTGCAACACTTAGAAAAAGTGTACAGCGCCAGCAGACAATGAATTTTCAGCACTAAAAAAACGAAACTTCATTTAACAGCTAAACCAAACGTTTCCAATGTAAATTTCCACATTTATAGAGTGTAAAAAGGCATCCTGAAGCCTGGGAAGTCATTAATTTGATTGTCCAGTATTTCCCTTATGAGATAATGCCTCACATAGCAAATGTGTACAGTGCGAGCTGAAAATGCATTTTCAGCACTAAAAAACCAAACTTTTATAACAGCTAAACCAAACGTTTCCAATGTAAATTTCCACCTTTATATAGTGTAAAAAGACATCCTGAAGCCTGGGCAGTCATTAATTTGATTGTCCAGTATTTCCCTTATGAGATAATGCCTCACATAGCAAATGTGTACAGTGCGAGCTGAAAATGCATTTTCAGCACTAAAAAAACCAAACTTTTATAACAGCTAAACCAAACGTTTCCAATGTAAATTTCCACCTTTATATAGTGTAAAAAGACATCCTGAAGCCTGGGCAGTCATTAATTTGATTGTCCAATATTTCCCTTATGAGACAATGCCTCTCATAGCAAATGTGTACAGCGCGAGCTGAAAATGCATTTACAGCACTTAAAAAACAAACTTTTATAACAGCTAAACCAAACGTTTCCAATGTACATTTCCACCTTTATATAGTGTAGAAAGGCATCCTGAAGCCTGGAAAGTCATTAATTTGATTGTCCAGTATTTCCTTCATGAGATATTGCAACACTTAGAAAAAGTGTACAGCGCCAGCAGACAATGAATTTTCAGCACTAAAAAAACGAAACTTCATTAACAGCTAAACCAAACGTTTCCAATGTAAATTTCCACATTTATAGAGTGTAAAAAGGCATCCTGAAGCCTGGGAAGTCATTAATTTGATTGTCCAGTATTTCCCTTATGAGATAATGCCTCACATAGCAAATGTGTACAGTGCGAGCTGAAAATGCATTTACAGCACTAAAAAACCAAACTTTTATAACAGCTAAACCAAACGTTTCCAATGTAAATTTCCACCTTTATATAGTGTAGAAAGGCATCCTGAAGCCTGGAAAGTCATTGATTTGATTGTCCAGTATTTCCTTCATGAGATATTGCAACACTTAGAAAAAGTGTACAGCGCCAGCAGACAATGAATTTTCAGCACTAAAAAAACGAAACTTCATTAACAGCTAAACTAAACGTTTCCAATGTAAATTTCCAACTTTATATAGAGTAAAAAGACATCCTGAAGCCTGGGCAGCCAATAATTTGATTGTCCAATATTTCCCTTATGAGATAATGCCTCTCATAGCAAATGTGTACAGCGCGAGCTGAAAATGCATTTACAGCACTAAAAAACCAAACTTTTATAACAGCTAAACCAAACGTTTCCAATGTAAATTTCCACCTTTATATAGTGTAAAAAGACATCCTGAAGCCTGGGCAGTCATTAATTTGATTGTCCAATATTTCCCTTATGAGATAATGCCTCTCATAGCAAATGTGTACAGCGCGAGCTGAAAATGCATTTACAGCACTAAAAAACCAAACTTTTATAACAGCTAAACCAAACGTTTCCAATGTAAATTTCCACCTTTATATAGTGTAGAAAGGCATCCTGAAGCCTGGAAAGTCATTAATTTGATTGTCCAGTATTTCCTTCATGAGATATTGCAACACTTAGAAAGAGTGTACAGCGCCAGCAGACAATGAATTTTCAGCACTAAAAAAACGAAACTTCATTAACAGCTAAACCAAACGTTTCCAATGTAAATTTCCACATTTATAGAGTGTAAAAAGGCATCCTGAAGCCTGGGAAGTCATTAATTTGATTGTCCAGTATTTCCCTTATGAGATAATGCCTCACAGAGCAAATGTGTACAGTGCGAGCTGAAAATGCATTTTCAGCATTAAAAAACCCAACTTTTATAACAGCTAAACCAAACGTTTCCAATGTAAATTTCCACCTTTATATAGTGTAAAAAGACATCCTGAAGCCTGGGCAGTCATTAATTTGATTGTCCAATATTTCCCTTTTGAGATAATGCCTCTCATAGCAAATGTGTACAGCGCGAGCTGAAAATGCATTTACAGCACTAAAAAACCAAACTTTTATAACAGCTAAACCAAACGTTTCCAATGTACATTTCCACCTTTATATAGTGTAGAAAGGCATCCTGAAGCCTGGAAAGTCATTAATTTGATTGTCCAGTATTTCCTTCATGAGATATTGCAACACTTAGAAAAAGTGTACAGCGCCAGCAGACAATGAATTTTCAGCACTAAAAAAACGAAACTTCATTAACAGCTAAACTAAACGTTTCCAATGTATATTTCCACCTTTATATAGTGTAAAAAGACATCCTGAAGCCTGGGCAGTCATTAATTTGATTGTCCAATATTTCCCTTATGAGATAATGCCTCTCATAGCAAATGTGTACAGCGCGAGCTGAAAATGCATTTACAGCACTAAAAAACCAAACTTTTATAACAGCTAAACCAAACGTTTCCAATGTAAATTTCCACCTTTATATAGTGTAGAAAGGCATCCTGAAGCCTGGAAAGTCATTAATTTGATTGTCCAGTATTTCCTTCATGAGATATTTCAACACTTAGAAAAAGTGTACAGCGCCAGCAGACAATGAATTTTCAGTACTAAAAAAACGAAACTTCATTAACAGCTAAACCAAACGTTTCCAATGTAAATTTCCACATTTATAGAGTGTAAAAAGGCATCCTGAAGCCTGGGAAGTCATTAATTTGATTGTCCAGTATTTCCCTTATGAGATAATGCCTCACATAGCAAATGTGTACAGTGCGAGCTGAAAATGCATTTTCAGCACTAAAAAACCAAACTTTTATAACAGCTAAACCAAACGTTTCCAATGTAAATTTCCACCTTTATATAGTGTAAAAAGACATCCTGAAGCCTGGGCAGTCATTAATTTGATTGTCCAGTATTTCCCTTATGAGATAATGCCTCACATAGCAAATGTGTACAGCGCGAACTGAAAATGCATTTACAGCACTAAAAAACCAAACTTTTATAACAGCTAAACCAAACGTTTCCAATGTAAATTTCCACCTTTATATAGTGTAGAAAGGCATCCTGAAGCCTGGAAAGTCATTAATTTGATTGTCCAGTATTTCCTTCATGAGATATTGCAACACTTAGAAAAAGTGTACAGCGCCAGCAGACAATGAATTTTCAGCACTAAAAAAACGAAACTTCATTAACAGCTAAACCAAACGTTTCCAATGTAAATTTCCACATTTATAGAGTGTAAAAAGGCATCCTGAAGCCTGGGAAGTCATTAATTTGATTGTCCAGTATTTCCCTTATGAGATAATGCCTCACATAGCAAATGTGTACAGTGCGAGCTGAAAATGCATTTTCAGCACTAAAAAACCAAACTTTTATAACAGCTAAACCAAACGTTTCCAATGTAAATTTCCACCTTTATATAGTGTAGAAAGGCATCCTGAAGCCTGGAAAGTCATTAATTTGATTGTCCAGTATTTCCTTCATGAGATATTGCAACACTTAGAAAAAGTGTACAGCGCCAGCAGACAATGAATTTTCAGCACTAAAAAAACGAAACTTCATTAACAGCTAAACCAAACGTTTCCAATGTAAATTTCCACATTTATAGAGTGTAAAAAGGCATCCTGAAGCCTGGAAAGTCATTAATTTGATTGTCCAGTATTTCCTTCATGAGATATTGCAACACTTAGAAAAAGTGTACAGCGCCAGCAGACAATGAATTTTCAGCACTAAAAAAACGAAACTTCATTAACAGCTAAACCAAACGTTTCCAATGTAAATTTCCACATTTATAGAGTGTAAAAAGGCATCCTGAAGCCTGGGAAGTCATTAATTTGATTGTCCAGTATTTCCCTTATGAGATAATGCCTCACATAGCAAATGTGTACAGTGCGAGCTGAAAATGCATTTTCAGCATTAAAAAACCCAACTTTTATAACAGCTAAACCAAACGTTTCCAATGTAAATTTCCACCTTTATATAGTGTAAAAAGACATCCTGAAGCCTGGGCAGTCATTAATTTGATTGTCCAATATTTCCCTTTTGAGATAATGCCTCTCATAGCAAATGTGTACAGCGCGAGCTGAAAATGCATTTACAGCACTAAAAACCAAACTTTTATAACAGCTAAACCAAACGTTTCCAATGTACATTTCCACCTTTATATAGTGTAGAAAGGCATCCTGAAGCCTGGAAAGTCATTAATTTGATTGTCCAGTATTTCCTTCATGAGATATTGCAACACTTAGAAAAAGTGTACAGCGCCAGCAGACAATGAATTTTCAGCACTAAAAAAACGAAACTTCATTAACAGCTAAACTAAACGTTTCCAATGTATATTTCCACCTTTATATAGTGTAAAAAGACATCCTGAAGCCTGGGCAGTCATTAATTTGATTGTCCAATATTTCCCTTATGAGATAATGCCTCACATAGCAAATGTGTACAATGCGAGCTGAAAATGCATTTTCAGCACTAATAAACAAAACTTTTATAACAGCTAAACCAAACGTTTCCAATGTAAATTTCCACCTATAGATAGTGTAAAAAGACATCCTGAAGCCTGGGCAGTCATTAATTTGATTGTCCAATATTTCCCTTATGAGATAATGCCTCTCATAGCAAATGTGTACAGCGCGAGCTG